>NC_068374.1:21295793-21380793 GCF_023724105.1 Carassius gibelio
AAGGACTTTACTGATCATTTGGAATAAAGCGTCTGCTTTGTTTGTGTATTAATAATTCTCAAGCCTGTTCATGAAGGACGGTTGTTCCCTTTCAGACAGATTTGATTTCCATTGGCTATCATATGGGCAACAGACACTTGTGTATGCGCACACACTTTAACACACCATTGTGTTGACTTGGGATCAGGCAGTACTGTGTGTGTCAACAGTGGTTTGCGGGGAGTGAGTTTACAGTGCTATCTTCCAGTGGATTTTTCTGATGACATTACTCGTATTGAGTGGCATGGCAGAGAGAGGTTAATTATGTTTTTATGTGTGTTGAAGTGGCGTATGTAAAATGATTGCATTCCGTTAAGCTCTTTAAACAGATAACCACTGCGTCTATCTACCTTGGGGAGTTTGTAAGCAGATCTGGAGCAGTTAGCATAACTTATCCTGTTGGGTTTACGTAGCTATTTAGCAATTCAACAGCTTTTAATATAACACACCTCTGTTTGTCTTTACTAATTAATATAATACATCTTTATTAACTTAATCACTTAGAGGAAGTGATGCAATAGAACACAGGCAGTATTACCCTTGAGGTTTCATAGATTTCATTTAGACAGCAGTCGATAAAGACCAAATCTAAACGTGCTTTTATTGTATTATATGGAAAGACAAAACTGTATAATACAGAATACCACAAAAATCCAAATTTATGTTTAAATATGACTTAAAAAAATGACACAGGACTATTTAAAAAGATATGCACAAAGGTGAATGAAAAAAATAAAATAAACCTAAAATGAAAATATATAACATCATATAAATATATAAATAATTTATAATGTATGATATAAAAAATAATAATAACAATAATAACAGTGCACTGCAATGGATGGACTCCAGGGATCCCACTATATTTTTACAATTGCATGAAGACTTTTTTATTTTTATTTTTACAATCAATCAATCAAACTTTTGAGTGAGTATTAGTTTAAGTGTTTAACAGTTTAATTGTATATTGTTTTAACAATGCATTCAACAACAACAGTAATAATAATAATACAACTTAATAAATAATATGATAATAAATAAATGCATGTTTAATTTTAATTACAAAAAATGGATATGTGTGACTGAATTCTGATTAGATGAGTTTCAGGTTGGTACATTGTTTGGTAACTTTTTTTTTTTTTTTTTTGACATAAGGCTATAGCAGAGTTTTTTTTATGTAGAAAAAAAGAGAGAATGTCATGTCTTCCTGTTTAGCGACTGCTTTTGAAGTTTACCTTGATTAAACCTTCAACCATCTGGTTGCTCGATGATCTACAAGGGAAAATCTCAGCAATGAGTGAGATAAGTGGACCGACTGCATGAATAAATAAACAAACGGATGAATAAATAAATGAAGTGGATGGATACCAGCTCTTAGTTCCTTTGTTTTTGTGAAGGAGAAACATGAAACCTCATTAGTGCAGTTTCCGTCTTTTGTCTTACCTTGGAGATATTTATTCCTTGTGTGTGTGTGTGTGTGCACTTATTATATTTCGGAGACGAATTTGTACCCCAGTGTGAGCAAAACCAGAGAAAATCACCAAAAACCTCCGTTTTGGATGTCCTCATTTGTAAAACTGGTATACAAATAAACAAAGGTTTATAATTTTTTTTTTCATTGGAAATAAATGTAGAAAGTTTTCTGTGAGGGGCAGGGTTGGGTAAGGGTTGGGTTTCAATTAAAACGTGTATAACTATCATTATATATGAAAAAAGACCTGCCTTTAATAAATAACAGTTTAATGTGTCCAAAGTCAACTAATATATTTAATTATTATTAGGTGTTATTTAACAAGATGTAATATTGCTAATTAAATGTATGTATTTACATTATACATCGGGTTCCATTTTGTGACGTTTGTGTTATTTATAGCTACACATATTAGATTTTTTTTAATATGCAGTCTTTTTTTGCTTCTGTATTAATGGTGTTTTTCTTTACTCCACTTTTTTTGCGATGCTGTGCAGGCAGAGTGAATAAATAAGATTTAACCCACAGAATATTCATGAGCGCGGTTCCACTCACGCATTTTTCTTTTTATTAAATACCCACACAGTTTGTTTATGAAGTGTAATCAGGACAGGGATTATGAAAACCTTCAGAAAGATCATATTAATGCTGACACAGAAATCCCTAGAAAATGTGAAAGCTGAAGAATAGAATGTTGAGTGCCGACGACAGGCTGCTATATATCTGTGTCATCCTTTTGTATTTTACTGTCTATGCAATAAGATCATTTTTTGCTGTGATGCTTGTATGAGGTGCCAAACATTATTCTAAAATAAATGTGAAGAACAATGAATATCTTATTAAATATTTGTGCTTTCTGGTGATGTGGAATCTTCAGATTGATCTGTGAAGTACCATTTGTCTCCCTGCAATAATTCCTTGTCCTCTTGCCATGTCCTCTATTATTACAATATCTAAATCAAATAATTGACTAATATATGACCAGCAATTGACCAGATATGTCAGCCATGCCGTTTATTTATATACTTTTATTTATATATTTTTACTACTATTTAGTTTTTTTTTAATGCTTCAGCTTAAACTTATTATTATTATTTTAAACTTTTAGTTGTCAAGTCAACATAAAAAAAGTTTATTTTTTAACATAATATTTGTATTTTAAGCGTGCACAATAAATATCGGCCGATAATTAATGCAAATTTCGTCAATAAAGCCGGTTATTTAATCGGCGTAAATTCCATTAGATGTGTGATTTCACATAGAGCAGCTGTTAATACACCGAGCCGTTGTTAACTGACAAGCTGCTCAAATCCACGTTCATTATCAGCGTTGATTTGTGTGTAACGAGCTTTCTCTGGGACGCGAGACAGTTGAGTCCCTCCTCTTCTTGCCTGATGCCAGTATTTATTGGACTTATCGTTTAGTGCTCAGTGCACTGTCTGGCCCACCCTTTTAAACCAGAAACTGTTTTCACTCCCTGTATCAGGCTAGTCCAGTGCTGCTTGACCATGTGCATGGAGGCACCAGCACTGCTTTGGGTCTTAGCAAAACCTCAATCTAGGTATTATCCGGTACTCTGCCTAAGAGCGGTAAGAGAATGCCACTGCTTTGCTTACTACTGCATGTGTCTTCATAATTTTCTACTAATTCATTTATTCAAGGTTTTAGAGATGCTGCTGTACTGAACATGGCAGCTGATGACATACATTATTGACTGATACATTATTTTTGTTCCTTGTCATTTTTCTTTATTGGAAGTTTGATTCATCGCGGTGCTGTTTGCGAATATGTGTTTGAGCTGTGGTTTTGAGGAACACCAAATCACTGAACAGCGGGACTTGTGACTAGGGCTGTCACTTTTAGTTCGAAAATCGATTGCACAATCGATCGGACCAACCTAAAAAAGTTTAGAAAATGAAAATAGGGAATCGATTTTAACCAAATACGTACACTATTCATTTTAAAAGAATTAAACAATTATAAGCCCCAGTGACGTCGAAAGCGACCTCTTATGCTGCGTTCAAACCAAATGCGAATAGAGCATTTGCGCGCCTCTGGAGGTCTCGCGGCACCTCATTCGCGAATCTATTTACAGGAGATGCTGAGTTATGAAAAGGAGCCACCATTGAAAATGTTGATCGACTTGTTTTCCTGTCCAATAAATTTGTAATGGCCCTAGACTTTTTGCACATTTAATTATGCCTGCCTAGTGCCGCCTAGCCTAAGTGTCGGTTACATTCAATAAAAAAAAAAAAAAACACACATGGCATGTTCTCAAGTCCATTTAAAGTTTCATTTTTTGAACAGTTGTTTGAAATGGACTGAATCATTATTTAAAATAATCTTGGAGATTTCGTTCCCTCTGTATATAAATTTTTTCGAGAATGTTGCACTCCTGTTGCTGTTTATTTTGCACGAAACTTCATGCCAATAAATAAGAAATATTGCTGACTGACCGTTTCCAGTGCTCTTGTTCGTCTGTTATTTTGCGTTGAAAATGGAAACGTCTTTTTTTTTTTGACATGGAAAATCGATTTTACAATCGATTCAATTAACACTTATGTCTTTAAAATGGAAAATGATTTTTTCACAAAAGTGACAGCCCTACTTGTCACCATAGTAGGCTATTAATGTTTTTATATATTTTTTTTTTCTCAAGTAAAACAACAGGAAGTAAACAAAAGCATTATTTTTTTTTTAATTATCTTCTTTTTCCAAGAAAAACAACAGGATTTAATCAGAAGCATCCAGCTGCATGACACACAGAGCAACTCCTGAGTTCACTTGAGCAATATATGGAGCTAAATAGATCTGAAGACCTGTTTGTGTGCTCTGATTTAGTGTGTCTGTGACAGAATTGTTAAAAAGACTTCACTACCATGAAGCAGACTTCCTTTTGATGGTCACCGTTGTGGTAGTTGTTCTGCTACTGCTGATTTCAGGGAACAATTAATTTCAAAAATTTTCATCATCATGTTTTTATTTCTGTTAGCTTCTTTCCACTTTCCCCTTGTTTTCTTTTCAATCAAGCCTCTTCACGATCTCTCCATGTCTGCATCCATCCACAAATCCATCCATTCCACCCTATTTCTTCCTGTAGCTCTCTATTTTTCAGTGGTGCTATTATATTCCATGTGACACTTTAATTTCAATTTCTTTGTCCCTCCACCCATAAGCGTGCTCCTACACACTGAACAAACACACACACACACAGCACCGTTTTAAGCACTTCCCACAGGTCTCAATCACAATGGTGGTGTACAACTCCAGTGAGTCCCTTCTGCATTAAGTAGAAAAAAAGTGTGACCTCAATATCCTCCTGATATAACAACACACATTTAATTTGGTCAAGGACTTAGGCAAGTTGAATTCATATGAGAGTGCTTTCACTTTGCTTATAAGTTTCTGTGTCAACTCAAATGTATACTTGTGTTTAATGTGTTGCTTTTGACCTATATCCTCACAATTCTTGTGCAGCCCATATTAGTCTGTATGTCCTGTATCTCGCTCACAGGTGACATCTGCTTTGCACGGGCTCTGGATGGCAGCCATGTTGGATTCGGGTGCCATTTTTGACCATCAGCTTTTCTCAATTTTTCTCACTCCGTCCTTATCAGCTGTCACTCTCAGATCACTCTTCTTCTCCTTGTTTTTCTTTTATTTATTTTTTATCTTCCTCACTTCATTGAATCAGTATCTTTCAACTCTCTCCCTTCATTTATGGATGCTCTTTTTCTAATGAGTGCTTTTGGCCTTTCAAACTTTAACTTAAAGGTGCAGTATGTACTGTAGGATTGACACCCGAGTGGTTGGAATAGGTATTGTAGTCCAAATTAAAAATTGGAGAGGGTTTTTTTCATCTGGCCCCTCCTCCTCAGACGTGTTGCACACGCAGGTTGCCAGATTGTCAAAACAAACAGGAGCAAGTGCACTTGAAAATTAATTAAAATAAATATGCTGTGTTTTCTTCCAACTGGCAACCCGGCATGCCAAAATACAATCGGGTAAACTGGCAGTGGGCGGGTTTCACAAACCAAAACATACACAGACATTCCGGCCCAGAACACACATTTTCAAAAGAGAATGAAAAAAGCATTTTTTATTTTTTTTCAGATAAACAAGTATGTTAACTTAGCATGTTTCTTAAATATCTGCAAACATATTCTGGCATTTTTATGCTTTAGTAGAGTCAAAATCTTACATACAGTACCTTTAAAATTTTCAGATTCTTAATAGTCTAAAAACAATCATGTCCATCAGTATTAGGGCTGAACCTTTTTATTCTATATTCTAGTAACCAGGCACGTCTGTGCGCTCCGAGAGGCCGCACTTGTGTTCTGTTCTCCACCGTGGGGAACATTGTAAATAAAAAGAGAGCCACACATATTCCAGATCAAGTTGATAGACTGGTGTTTCTTGCAAACAATATTAAGAAATGAATTAGGCTAGGCTATATGCCTTACTCCTGCTGCTGTTTAAGTTGCCACGTTATTGTTTGTGCCTGTTCTGAATCATTTTTTTTCTTTTTCTTTTTTCATTTAGCCTAATGTTGTGGGATAGGCTATGCATAGTGGCACTTCATATAAGTTGATATTCTAAGTTGATAACCTGCTGTTTCAAACATTAAGTTAAAAAAAATATAATCCAGATAGTCCTGTTTATGACTCACTGTTAATACATTTGTGATTGAAACTCTTAGGATACGATGCTTTTTTTTTTTTTTTTTTATGCGCGGGGGGCGGTTACGTAGATATTCAGATATATTAGAATACATTGCATGATATTCGATATCCGTTCGAATTAGATTTTTCTCAAAAGTGACAGCCCTAATCAGCTTGTGTTCAATGAGAATTGTGTGTATATATACATATATATATTTTATGCTCTCCAATCAAAAATACAGTAAAAACAGATATTATGAGATAGTATTGCAATTTAAAATAACTGTTTTCTGTTTTCATATATTTTAAAATGTAATTTATTCTTGCAACAACAAAACTCAAATTTAAGCGGCCATTACTCCAGTCTTGTTTTAGACTATGTGAAAGTATTTGTCACTTATGATCAAGTTAGTAACTTTTAGCTAAAAAACAAACAAACAAAAAAACAACAACTTAATACCACCATTTTGAATTGTGTTGTACCAATAATAATAATAATAATTATTATTATTATTATTATTGTTATTATTATGAAGTAGCAAAATCCTTTGTCTTGCTAAGTCTTAGCATTTTGTTTTCCAAAGTCACAAAATTAAATAACGGTTTCCAGCTTTTTTTATTATTTGGCATTGCATTGATTGGAAATGAAACAGTAAGAGTATTCCGTTCTCAGGTGAATTCTATTAGTTTTGTAGTATTATTCAAATTGATATTAATGGTTACCCAGAAAGGATGTTTTCTGTCATATACGTGAACTTGGACCACAAAACCAGCCCCAAGTGTAAATTTTTCGAAATTGAGATTTATACATCACCTGAAATCTGAATTCAATTCAAGTTTATTTGTATAGCGCTTTTTTACAATACAAATCATTGCAAAGCAACTTTACCGAAAATGTGTAGCTTGTAAGTGGTGACTGTCAGTTTATGTGCAAATGACAGGACTTTTCAGAATAATTAATACAAGACATAGTCAACCAGATGATGAACACTATTAACAGCAATTATTATGTGATTGCATAGTAAGTAGCGATATTTGTTTGGCAGGGCCGCATTAAGAGCTCACTGGGTCCCGAATGCAATGATCATAGACAAACATTGTGGAGAAATTAGCAGGCCTATCTACCACACCATCTTTTATTATTTTTTTCTTATCATAGCCTACAAATGTATTCGTTCATAGTCTGACAGAAGCTATGTGTGTGTCTGTCATGGATTTGCACTGAAATGATTCTCAAAAATACGGAAACAAAGTGTGTTCCGTATCGGTTCAATATGGAACAAGACTTTTTATGTGTCAAATACGGGACGATTCCGTATTATACGAAACGGTTGGCAACCCAGTAAACTGCTCTGAGCTCTCTCTTGTATGTCGGCACATAATCACTCAGGTTAACGTTAGTCTTTGCCCTGCGATGTATTTTTCACTGTGTGAGTGAGAACATGATGTGCGTGACTCGTGAGAGTGGCCTGACCTGTCACACAGTAACTAAACGAGGTGGGTCTTTGCGAACGGTCACTATAATATCAATGATAATGATTCCATAATAATGCATTAAATATACGGCAAAGCGCCACTAAATAACATGACTAATTTGTGGGGGCCTGGTAAGGCTTTGGCAATCAGCTGGCCATAGCACCCTGGAGCCTAAGACCTGTTTCCCACTGAAGCTAAGCAGGGCTGAGTCTGGTCAGTACCTGGATGGGAGACCTCCTCGGAAAACTAGAGCCCCTTTCACACTGCACGTCGGACCCGTAATATTTCCGGAACATTGCCGGGTCGCCTTCTGTGTGAAAGCAACCACGTCCCGGGATTGATTACCGAATTGAACCCGGGTCGGGGACCTAATAACATTGCGGGGTTCGACCCGGGACGAGTGCTGTGTGAACAAAAGCCAGATCTAACTTCCGTGTCGAAGTGATGACACGCGACTCTTTTACCGGCTGTTTTGAAGGAAGATCAACGTTCGTGACGAAAACACATGTGCAAACTGTAATGAAGCAGAGATCAGTTAGTTCCTCACTTTCCGCGCTGACGCCGAGATTGTTCGCTTCAGTGAAAGTATAACGTGCCTAGCGTTGTCGACTCGTACATTACATGTCACGCGCTGATGTCACGTGTCGTTACGGGATCTTCAAGGGTTGTGTGTGAAAGCACGCAGATATCCCGGGTCATCACTGGCAGTGTGAAAGTGCAAAATCTAGCGACCAGGGAACAATTGCAGGAACACTTTACCCCTGTATTTGCCGGAATGGCAGTGTGAAAGGGGCTTAGGTTGCGGCTGGAAGAGGTGCTAGTGAGGCCAGCAGGGGGTGCTCACCCTGTGGTCTGTGTGGGTCCTAGTACCCCAGTGTAGTGATGGAGACACTATACTGTCAACAAGCACCGTCCTTCAGATGAGACGTTAAACCGAGGTCCTGACTCTCTGTGGTCATTAAAAATCCCAGGATGTCTTTCGAAAAGAGCAGAGGTGTGACCTTGGCATCCTTGCTAAATTCGCCCATTGGCCTCCAACCATCATGGCATCCTAACAATCCCCATATCTCTCATCATTCTCCTCTCCACCAGTAAGCTGGTGTGTGGTGAGTGTTCTGGCACAATATGGCTGCCGTCGCATCATCTAGGTGGATGCTGCACACTGGTGGTGGATGAGGAGATACCTCCTGACTATGTAAGCGCTTTGAGTGCCTACAAAAGTGCTATATAAGAATGTAATGAATTATTATTAGTAGTAGTAGTAGTAAATCTGCTCCACAGCCAATCATGGCCCCCTCCTTGCTCGACCCAGGGGCTTTAGCCCCGCCTAGCCCTATTGTTAATGTGGCCGTGTTGTTAGTTCTGTATATTGTTTCAGGGTTAGCATCATCCTCTGAGGGGTTGGCATCATCTCTTCTCAGGTGTTCTGGATCCAGACTGGAGCTTGTGTAAATCCTAGTGACCATGCGATGTAAATTATCAGGAAGGCTATTCCAGAGTTTGGGAGCCAAATGCGAAAAAGCTCCACCTCCTTTAGTGGACTTTGCTATCCTAGGAACTAACAAAAGTCTAGCATTTTGTGACCTTAGGGAGCGTGATAGATTGTAGCGTGGTATAAAGCTAGTTACATACGAAGGAGCTAAACCAGTTAGGGCCTTATAGGTAAGTAATAATAATTTGTAACTGAATAAATAAGCTTTCCATTGATTTATGGTTTAATAGGATCGGACAATATTTGGCCAAGATACAACTATTTGAAAAGCTGGAATCTGAGGGTGCACAAAAATCAAAATATTGGAGGAAACACCTTTAAAGTTGTTTAGTTGAATTCTTAGCAATGCATATTACTAATCGACAATTAAGTTTTGATATATTTACAGTAGGAAATTGACAAAATATCTTCATTGAACATGATTTTTACTTAATATCCTAATGATTTTTGGCATAAAAGAAAAATTTTGACCCATACAAAATGTTTTATTGGCTATTGCTAAAAATATAGCTCAGAAGTGACTTAAGACTGGTTTTGTGCTCCACATATTTCTGCCTTCATACTGTGAGACGGCTGTGTGTATGGCAGCTGTTGAAATTGCCAATCTTTTTTGTGTGCAGTTCTGTCAGCTGTTTGTTTGCCACAAATTCACAACCTAAGATATTTGTACAGAAAACAAAACTGAAGAGGTGCTGTTCTTTTGAAATCGATTCTCTCTCTCTTCTTAAAAGCCTCTTCAAAACAAGTCATTCCCTTTGGTAAAGTCGCCTGCTACAGAGTTTGTTGTTTGCTATGTATCATAGGGGATCAGGCTCGAGATAGAACGTTGACATAGTCACACACTTGCACTGTTGATTTGAACACTTAAACTCACACATATGTACGGGTGTTTCTACACAATGGGCACTTGTGTGAAGGTAAATCAGACATGGTCATCCTAATCTATCTATATAAAGGTTTCAGACTGCATCACAGCACATTCTCATTCTGGCAAAATATAAGGGCTGGTACTACTAGATTTCAGTGCTGAGTTTGACACTGTCGATCATAACATACTTCTTGAGAGACTGGAAAATTGGGTCGTGCTTTCTGGGATTGTACTCAAATGGTTCAGGTCATACTTTATTATCTGAGTATTGGAGACCGTAAGTCTAAGTGGACGTTCATGAGATGCGCAGTCCCACAAGGCTCAATTCTTGCACCACTTTTGTTTGGCCTGTATATGCTTCCAGTCATTCAAATTATGAGAAAGAATCAAATTTCATATCACAACTGCGCTGTTGATACCCAGATTTACCTAGCCTTATCTCCAAATGCCTACAGCCCCATTAGCCGCATTTCCAATGTCGGGCCAGTGTGAGCCAGGGCTTAAAACGGGCCGGGTGGGAATAATAGCATCGGGCCAGTAGCACCGAGGCCAGAATAGCACAGGGTTACCACAGTTGCACCTGAAGCTCCGCTGCGCGCCACTAAAACACGCCATTAACATGCCTCTCATGAGCAACGTCATGCAACCTCATCATTTCACCAACAAAGAGAAGTTATCAGAAAACTAAGAAATAAGTTTCTAAATTATACGATTGTGAGATAGCATAAGAAGCTGACGTCTGATTTCTCAAGCGATCATATTTACCATGTTTACTATGGTAATGTTAATGCCTAGCATGCACATATTTTGCATCGCTTATAAATATTTCTGCCTTGAATGGTGATTTATAATTCACATTATAAAAAAAAAAAAAAAAGTGTTTATTGCTGGTGTTAAAGCTGTTATCTTTCTGGAATGATCCTTACCGCAGACGCTCTATTTTTATCAAAGCTCTTGAACAAAAATCATTATTATATTTTGATGATAGGCTATGCTACATGGAGCTAAACTCTCGAGACAAGACGACAGATAAAATGTTACTAAATAAATACACAATTGTGATAGAGAATAAGAAGCTGACGTCTGATTTCTACAAGTGGTTGCATATACCATGTTTACTATGATAACATTAATGTTTATCGTGCATAGTCTTTTAGATGGCTTATAAATATGTCTGCCTTGTTTAGTGATTATAATCCACATCGGATCAAGTTATTTCAAACACTCCTGCTAACTAAGAGTGAGTTTTGAGCTCAACTTATTTTAAAAAGTCTTTATTAGCCTACTTTTGTTAAAGCTATTATCTTTCTGAAATGATAAGGGGCCTCCTCTAGCTACAGCTGGCCTGCTTTGGCCCAAGGTTTTTGTCGGGCCAAAAAACCCTGGACGTTGGCCCCGAGGAAGCCCCAAAGAGACATGATCAAGCCCCAGAAGTGACAGTGGAAACGTGACTGGCCCTGGCACGCAATAGCACGCCCGGTTAAAGCTGGAAAGTGGAAACACGGCTATTGACACCCTCTGCCAATGCATTGATGGAATTAACAGTTTGATGTGCCATTAATCTAGGAGAAAACTGAAGTCATCTTTATTTCCAAATGCAATGAAGTTCTCAAGGTGAATACATACCTTGACTCTAGGGGTCTAACACCTAAAAATCAAGTCAATAATCTTTGTGTGATTCTGGAAACAGACCTTAGTTTCAGTAGTCATATCAAATCAGTAACTAAATCAGCATACTTAATCTCAAAAATTTAGCAAAAATTAGATGTTTTGTTTCCAGTCAAGACTTGGAGAAATGTGTTCATGCCTTTATCACCAGCAGGTTGGACTATTGTAATTGTCTCCTCACAGGCCTTCACAAGAATTCTATAAGACAGCTGCAGCTCATCCAGAATACTGCTGCCAGGATTCTGACTAGAACCAGAAAATCTGAGCATATCACACCAGTCCTCAGTTCTTCACACTGGCTTCCAGTTATATTTAGGATTGGCTTTTATATTACTTTTACTTGTTTTTAAATCACTCAATGGCCTAGGACCTAAATATATTGTAGATCTCACTAAATATAAAACTAACAACCCACTCAGATCATTATGATTGAGTCAGTTAGAAATCCTGAGGGTTCACAAAAAACAAGGGTACATCTATCTATCTATATTATCTGTAACAAGATGCTAATGAGAACATGTTATCACTTGACACTTAATTACAATGTGATGTCTGTGTTAAGTTATTTTGGTAGGATTAAAATGTATGTCTTCAGCAATTACACATTACATTTGTATTTTTTCCCCCACTTGCTGACAAAGACAGGCAGATCATATATATATATATATATATATATATATATATATATATATATATATATATATATGTATGTATGTATGTATGTATGTGTATCTGTATATGTATGTGTGTGTGTGTGTATATATATATATATATATATAATATTTCAAACTGTTGTGGAGTGTGGCATTCCACAGTCTGACCTATGTGTGCCACTTAGAAATAATAAATCTAGACAAAAACAAACTGTAATTTAAAAATATGCCATTATTGTAATATCAACACACCACTATATATTTGCCCAAATAAATATACATGTATATTTTTTTTTTCAGATATTAAAACTTGAAATATTTTATGTTTGTATATCTTTGAATACATGTAAAAAACAAATACACCAAGTTGACCAACATTGTGGCAACGCTAAGGGTTCATGTTCATAAGAAGATTGAATTAGGAAAGAGATGTGTCTCTCTCTTGAAGTTCTTGCTTAGAGAACGTCTCGGTTACGTACGTAACCCTCGTTCCCTGATGGAGGGAACGGAGACGTTATGTCGACCGACAAATGGGGTCTCACTTGGGAGGCCAATCATCTCTGATTTTAAGAGAAAACGCCAATGAAATTGGCAAGTGGATTAACACACCTGAGCCACTCCCCGTGCCAGCGGGTATAAATAGGGCGACAGGTGCATCCACTCATTAGGTTTTACGCTGAGGAGCCGAGAACGTGTCCCGGCAACAGCGAATGGTTCAAGGTTGTGGCATGGGGACATAACGTCTCCGTTCCCTCCATCAGGGAACGAGGGTTACGTACGTAACCGAGACGTTCCCTATCTGTCGGTCACTACGAGTTATGTCGACCGACAAATGGGGTCCTATGGAAAACGCCATAACCTGAACCTCGTCACAACCCTGAGGCGCTGCAATTGTTGACAAGCCTTGGCGTGCCACAAAAGCTACGCTTAAGGTCGTAACCTTCCCAAAGCCCCAGCGCAAATTCACTGACCTTGGTACCGAAGGGGCCAAAGGGTGAGTACATCGCTGCTGGAGAAGGCCATGCTGCTGTTCCGCCCACATAAAGTAAATGGAAGGGATTTCAACCTTCAGTGAAAGATAGCTTCAAATCTTCCCTATTTGTTCTTTCAGCTGGCAAGACAATGGGGAAGCGAGCCTTTAGGAAAGGCCGCTACGGAGACCACATCCTACCCGTAGGGAGGTGACATGTGGATATACCGATATGGACTGACCCAGGGGGCAGTACTACATATGGAAAGGGTCTCTGAGGCAGGTCCTACCTTGGAGCAGGGATGGAACGGCTGCCAGAAGAGACTGACAGAGCGATCTGTCAAGGGAAGACACGGGTTTGCCAAGAGGGAAACCTTACCGTGGAAGAATACACATATGGGATTACCCGTAGGGAACCCAGCCATATGGACACCTAGCCCAGTACAGGGGCTGACCGGCTCCGGGCATGCTAACGCCAGTACTGGGCCTGGCGACAGACTGCTCCGCCAAGTCTGACGCCGAGGGTGCTGGAGGATGCTCGACCAGGGTACGCCAACCGGGGAACTCTACTGGGAGAAGAAGGCGCTCACATCCCCGTGTTAGGGGGAATGGCGCAGCAAGCGAGACACCCAGCCAGCCCTTCCCGCCAATTACCTGTTACCCAACACATGGGAGGAAACTGGCTCTACACGGAGGTTGTAAAACCTCGCAAAGGTGTTAGGTGTCGCCCAGCCCGCAGCTCGACAAACGTCTGCCAGAGAGGCGCCGTGCGCCAACGCATAGGAGGAGGCCACACTCCGTGTGGAGTGGGCCCTCACCCCCAGGGGGCACGGCTCGCCTTGGGAATGGTAAGCCAAGGCGATGGCGTCCACTATCCAGTGGGCCAACCTCTGCTTAGAGACAGCCTTTCCCTTCTGCTGACCTCCAAAGCAGACCAGGAGCTGCTCAGAGCTTCTGAAGCTCTGGGTGCGGTCCACGTATATGCGAAGCGCTCTTACGGGACACAGCAACGACAAGGCTGGATCTGCCTCCTCCAGGGGCAGCGCTTGCAGGTTCACCACCTGGTCTCGGAAGGGAGTGGTGGGAACCTTGGGCACGTATCCAGGCCGGGGTCTCAGGACAACGTGAGAGTAGGCCGGCCCGAACACAAGGCACTCTTCACTTACCGAAAATGCTTGGAGGTCCCCGACCCTCTTGATGGAAGTGAGCGCGATCAGGAGCGCTGTCTTGAGAGACAGGAACTTCAGCTCAACCGAATCCAGCGGCTCAAAGGGACCCCTCTGAAGTCCCGCCAGGACAATAGAGAGGTCCCAGGAGGGAATCAGGGGTGTCCTAGGAGGATGTAACCTTCTGGCACCCCTCAGGAACCTAACGATCAGGTCATGCCTCCCCAGGGACCGGCCGTCCACTGCATCGTGATGTGCTGCAATGGCAGCCACATACACCTTCAGGGTGGAGGGTGACAGCCCACGCTCCAGCCTACCTTGCAGGAAAGAAAGCACGACTCTGACCGGGCATCTCCGGGGGTCTTCTCGGTGAGAAGAACACCAATTCGTGAACAGACTCCACTTCAGAGCATAGGCCTGCCTCGTAGAAGGGGCTCTAGCCTGAGTGATAGTGTCTACCACCGCTGGGGGCAGATCACTTAGGTCTGCCGCGTCCCGTCTAGAAGCCACACGTGGAGGTTCCAGAGATCTGGACGCGGGTGCCAAATGGTGCCAAGCCCCTGAGAGAGAAGGTCTCTCCTCAGGGGGATGCGCCAGGGAGGGGCTGTCACGAGGAGCATGAGTTCCGAAAACCAGGTCCGGGTGGGCCAGTAAGGCGCAACCAACAGGACCTGTTCCTCGTCCTCCCTGACCTTGCACAGTGTCTGTGCGAGCAGGCTCACTGGGGGAAACGCATACTTGCGTAAAGCCCGAGGCCAGCTGTGTGCCAGTGCATCTGTGCCCAGGGGGGCCTGGGACAGGGAATAGTACAGCTGGCAGTGGGAGGACTCGTGGGAAGCAAACAGGTCTACCTGGGCTTCCCCGAATCGACTCCAGATCAGCTGGACCGTCTGGGTATGGAGTCGCCATTCCCCGGGGAAAGTGAGCTGTCGTGAGAGCGCGTCGGCTGCACGATTGAGCTCCCCCGGGATGTGGACAGCGCGCAACGACTTGAGCCACGTCTGACTCCAGAGGAGGAGATGACGGGCGAGTTGAGACATGCGACGTGATCGTAACCCGCCTTGTCGGTTGATGTACGAAACAGCCGCAGTGTTGTCCGTGCGGACCAACACGTGCTTGTCCAGCACTAGCGGACGAAACCGTCGCAAAGCTAGATGCACTGCCAGCAACTCCAGGCAGTTGATGTGCCAAAGCAGTCGAGGTCCTGTCCAGGACCCTGAGGCTGCCTGCCCGTTGCATGTCGCGCCCCAGCCCGAGTTGGAGGCATCTGTTGTGACAACAACGTGCCGGGACACTTGTTCTAAGGGCACGCCGGCCCGTAGAAAGGCAAGGTCCGACCAAGGACTGAATAGGCGGCGACACATCAGTGTGATGGTGACACGATGTGTACCGCGGCGCCATGCCCATCTCGGGACTCGGGAGTGTAACCAATGCTGAAGTGGTCTCATATGAAGCAACCCGAGCGGCGTGACTGCGGCTGCGGATGCCATATGCCCCAGGAGCCTCTGAAAGTGTTTCAGCGGTACCACTGTCCTGCCTCTGAAGGAACTCAGGCAGTTCAGCACTGAGTGGGCACGCTCGCTGGTGAGGCGTGCCGTCATACTCACCGAGTCTAACTCCATACCGAGATAAGAGATTCTCTGCACAGGGGAGAGCTTGCTCTTCTCTCGGTTGACCTGAAGCCCCAACCGACTGAGGTGCCGAAGCACGAAGTCCCTGTGATCGCACAACTCTTCTCGGGACCGGGCCATAATGAGCCAGTCGTCGAGATAGTTGAGGATCCTGATGCCCACTTCCCAAAGTGGGGCAAGGGCGCCCTCCGCGACCTTCGTGAAGACACGGGGGGACAGGGAGAGCCCGAAGGGGAGGACCTTGTACTGCCATGCCTGACCCTCGAAAGCAAAGCGCAGGAACGGTCTGTGACGAGGGAGGATAGAGACATGAAAGTACGCGTCTTTCAGGTCGATCGCTGCAAACCAGTCCTGGGGCTGGACGCATTTGATAATGCGTTTCTGCGTCAACATCCTGAACGGGAGCTTGTGTAGGGCCCGATTCAAGACTCGCAGATCCAGGATAGGTCGAAGGCCACCGCTCTTCTTGGGCACGATGAAGTAAGGGCTGTAAAACCCCGTCCTCATCTCGGCTGGAGGGACCGGCTCGATTGCATCCTTCGCCAGGAGGACAGCAATCTCCTCGCGCAAGACAGGGGCGTCCTTGACTGCCACCAAAGTCTCGAGTACGCCATTGAACTTGGGGGGTCGCCGGGCGAATTGAATCGCATAGCCGAGTCGAACCGTCCGGATGAGCCAGCGTGACGGGTTGGGCAGCGCAAGCCACGCTCCCAGATACCGTACAAGTGGCACCAAAGGGACAGTCGACATACCCGCAGTGGTGCAGCGATGGGGAGTCGTGCCGGAAGGCCCAGAAGGCACTGCGTCCTGGGTCATCGCAACCACACTCCTCGTGTTCCCGGAGGAACTGGCCAGAGACGCGTGGAGAGGCGTTGCGTCTCCGAACCGCGACCTCTTGGCCGCTGGCGAAAGGGGGCGTCGTGGGTGAGAGTGAGGAAGCTGTGCGTCGCTCATTGTCAAGCCACGAGCCTTGCAACTAGGAGGAAGGAGAATTTGCTCTTTTATTGAAAATGTGGGTACCACTGGCCGTCCGGCCAGTGGCGGAACAAAACAAAACAGAAACTGAAGATTCTCCGCCCGGCCCTCCTCCGGGGGAAGGAGTGGCGCTGTCTTCGCCATCTCCTGAAGAGCAGTTCTTCGCATCTCCGAGTTGCCCGTGTCAGGGCCGCTTGGTCGACTTCTTGGAGGACTTCGCAGCCGGGAGTGACACGGGGGGCGCCGCTCTCCTGCGCGGGGCTCGACGCGCCGGCCTCGAAGAACTCTCAGCACGGGGCGGAGCTGGCGTAGAGGACGCAGGGGGGCGCCCACGGCGACGAGCAGGCTGAGGCGCTACCCGCGACGGAATGGTGGCAGCCGGAGAGACACGTCGGGGCAAGATGTGCTGGATGGCCTCAGTCTGCTTCTGTACCGCCGAGAACTGCTGGGCAAAGTCCTCGACAGTGTCGCCGAACAGGCCTGCCTGGGAGATGGGGGCGTCGAGAAAGCGCGCTTTGTCCATGTCCCTCATCTCAGCCAGGTTCAGCCAGAGATGCCGCTCCTGGACCACCAGCGTGGACATCGCCTTCCCGAGGGACCGCGCCGTGACCTTCGTTGCCCGTAAGGCGAAGTCGGTCGCCGTGCGCAGCTCCTGCATCAACCCCGGGTCGGTACCACCCTCGTGCATGGTTTTGAGTGCCTTGGCTTGGTGTACCTGCAGGATAGCCATGGCATGCAGGGCAGAGGCAGCTTGGCCCGCAGCACTGTAAGCCTTGGCAGCGAGTGCGGCCGTCAGCTTACAGGCCTTGGACGGGAGGCGCGGATGATTCCTCCAAGTGGCGGCGTTTTGTGGGCACAAGTGCACCGCAACCGCCCTCTCCACCTGGGGAACCTCTACGTACCCCCTGGCTGCCCCGCCATCGAGGGTGGTGAGGATGGAAGAGGGAGAAGAGCGGCTTCTGGCCGTGAAAGGGGCCGTCCACGACTTCGTCACCTCTTCATGCACCTCCGGGAAGAAAGGCACCGGAGCAGAACGAGGTTGTGAGCCGTGTCCCGCGCCGAGAAACCAATCATCCAGCCGTGAGGGCTCGGGACTGGGTGGTGTAGTCACCTCCAGTCCGATACTCACGGCTGCCCGGGCAAGCATGGCCGACAACTCCAAGTCCGATTCGGCAGTAGCGACAACACCCGAGGGGGGCAGCCCCGCCGAACCTTCATCCTCAGAGGTCGATAACCCATCCCCCGATGCAGCAATCGACATCTGGTCCTCGGGCGGCGCACCGAAAGACACGCTGGGACCGCTGTGAGACGGCCCAGCAGAATCAATCGGCAGCTGCACGGGACAGTCGCTGCGTGAGGAGTGAGAGGTCCGTGGGGCGTGGCCCGGCGGATAAGCTCTCACTGTGATCCTCAGATCTCCCAGAGCGCCAGCCGGCGGCCCTCTGCTCGAGCCAGAGAGACCGGGACGGGTGGCGACAGAGGGGTCTGCTGCACTCCCCTTGAGGAGTGAGAGACGTGATCGCAGCGCTGCCATGTTCATACGCCCACAGTAGACGCATGAATCATCCACGAGCGCAGCCTCAGCGTGTTGGACGCCCAGACACTGCAGACAACGCTCGTGACCGTCAACCGAAGACAGGAAACGACCGCATCCAGAAGGACACGGACGAAACGGCATCTTGAAAAAGACGCGAATCGTCCGTGATTTGCTCTTTTAGAACTGTCTCTTTTAGCCGAAGCGCCCAGGGGAATCGCCGACTCGCAGGGACACCGCTGTAATGCGCCGTCACACCGACCAGGAACAGTTAGAACAAAACAAAGATGATGGCTTTGTAGAGGTTTCTTCATCCACTACTCTGCTCCGAAGCAAAAATCTAATGAGTGGATGCACCTGTCGCCCTATTTATACCCGCTGGCACGGGGAGTGGCTCAGGTGTGTTAATCCACTTGCCAATTTCATTGGCGTTTTCTCTTAAAATCAGAGATGATTGGCCTCCCAAGTGAGACCCCATTTGTCGGTCGACATAACTCGTAGTGACCGACAGATAGGGAACTATAAAAACACAGTTTTTCACTATCACACAGAAGCATATATATCCACACACTTGCAAGTAATTGTTTTTCCCTGATTGCATGTAGCACATGTGAAAAGTGCTTTTTTGGAGAGTTTTGTGATTAGTGTTTAAATTAGGGTTTCTATGAGGGGCCATACAAGCCATAATTAATTCTGGCACTCTCACACACTTACATTCTCCTTTCACATACATATATTCTTGCTTTCACACACTTACATTTTCCTTGCACATACATACATTGCTACTCTGACACACGTACATTCTCCTTACACATACATACATTTCTACTCTCACA
Organism: Carassius gibelio; assembly: GCF_023724105.1. NCBI lineage: Eukaryota > Metazoa > Chordata > Actinopteri > Cypriniformes > Cyprinidae > Carassius > Carassius gibelio. The sequence goes on from NC_068374.1 coordinate 21,315,234, forward strand.
CACATACACTCCCCTTACACATACATACATTTCTACTCTCTCTCACACGCATACATTCTCATGTATTCTTGCTTTACACACATGCATTCTCCTTACACATGCATACATTTGTTTTTGCTTTCAGACACATGCATTCTCCTTTTACACACACACACACACACGTATATATATATTGCTATACATTACTTTCTGTTTAAGTAGGAAGTCACTCTCAGACCAGGAAATACATGTGCAAGACCTGCTCAGCTCTTCCTCGCAATTTTACAGTCATGATGAAATACAGTATATACAGCTGAATTAATATTTTATTACTATTTATTATTATTAGTTTTATTTCCTTAATTATATGTGTGTCTGCACAATGTTTGTAATTTATGTACTGAAAGCTCCTGGCAAAATTTCTTCTGTGTAAACACTTGGCAATAAAAAATAAAATAAAATAAATAAACCGCAATGATTCTTGAGTTATTTAAATAATATAAATATATCGCTGTCCCTATTTTGCAACCTCCCACTTAATTCACTTCCTAAATTATGTAAAAAAAAATAAATAAATAAATTGGATGCTTATAATACTGTACGTCTATCTGGCAAAATGACTGAGGCTGAGCTCGGGTCCTCAATCTCAATTCGCTCAAAGGAAGAGGCCATGTAAACCTTTTCACGATGATATTTATTTATTTATTTTTTTTAAACCCAGAAAAGCCTGATCGTGCCTAACCTGTTTTCCATTTCAAATATAAAAGAATATATGTATGTGAAAGGAGAATGAAAGTGTGTGAATGCAAGAATATATGTATGTGAAAGGAGAATGTAAGTATGTGAGAGTGCCAGAATGAATTATGGCCTGTACGGCCCCCCATAGGTTTCACTAGGACATTCAAATGGACAAGTTGTATGTATGAGGCACCATTATCTAACAGTAGCTTCCCTCTATGAGAGCCCTCTACTTTCAAACAATTACTGCTCCAAAAATCACAGGACCTGGCTCAAACCTCTGCTAACTTCTCATTTGGTGTAAAAAAAAAAAAAAAAAAAAAAAAAAAAAAAATATATATATATATATATATATATATATATATATATATATATATATATATATATATATATATATATGGCTTTCCCAAGACTGAAGGTTTTTGAGTATGTGGCCCATGAACACGGTTTCTATTGTAGGACCTGTATCCACAGTTATTGCTAGGCCTATTGGACCTCTGGCTGATATAGCTGTCAGTCAATAGGCCCTGTGTAGGTGGGGTCAAACCCAAGAGGACACAAATGGAAATGGGCTTTAAAGTACAGTCACTTTGGTTGGTGCCTACTCCCGTAAACTGCTATAGTAGCTCAGGAATACATACATATACAGACTACTGTAGGTATCCCAGCTGCCACCATTATAATTCATGTTCATATATTTCTCAGTTTTTCCATTTGGTTTTAATTGAACATGTTGGAATGTTATTGCATGTATGTTTATGCAAGGTAAACAGTCTCTGTAATTTTAATGAAGGCAATGACATTTAAAAAAGAGCTCTGTATTAGCTGAAGCTACAGTATGAGAGAGGGAAGTTTATTAACCAGATGTGTTTTGATGTTTGGAATATGCATCTATATTTTATTGGTTTATCATGTTGCGAGGTAGGAAATGCATGTTTCTTCAAAGAGAAGTTGATGTTTTAAATATAGATGTGAAAACTGCTGAGAGAAAGTGGAAGAAAGGAAAGAAAGTAAGAGGGAGTGACGACTGTGGTCTGCACAAATAACCAAAAATCTAATCAAACCACCAAAACACACACACACACATACATTAGAAACTATTTACAAAACATACTAGGATTTTAATTTAAAAAAAACATATAAAATAAATTCAAAATATTAATTAAAATATAATACTAGAATAACACTGCTAGAAAAATGCATATACATATACTTTTTGAACTTGTAATAGAAAGTGTAAAGAAAATGTATGTTAAGAATAATGAATACTATGAATAAGAATAATGAATAATAAATACGTGATAACATTGGTCTATGAAAAAAAAAAAAAAATATTCTGAAACCATGAAATATCCTTTCTGAGGATCAACAAGTCATTATTCTTGCTTAACAGACTTGGTCACCATTCATTGTTTCAAAAGACCAGATTGAAACCTCTCTAAATGACTCATTTTCTGTTCCAAAATAATAATAAATAAATGAATGAAAGATATGGGTAAATACTAATTTATTATGATTATTATTATTATTATTATTATTATTGAGTGAACAATATATTATTACTAATGTGTTATCCCAGACAGTAAAAAAATAAAAAAATAATAATAATAATTTGAATATTGTGTCTTAGAAGAAGCCCTCTTCCTAATGCTGTTTATGTCTCTTTCAGGCTTCCATTCCTGATGACTCCAGTTCACCTTTTTCAACTGTGGCGGAAGTTAGACCACAGTGTTCTGTAGCCCTATCAGTGTCCCCGATTCCGTGGCAGCACTCCCATGAGCACCCTGTGCCAGCATCGATCGCATGGGTCAAAGGTCACCCGTGCAGGACTTGTTAGCTGGAGGCTGCGTGCAGCACAAAGGTGATGTTAAACACAATATCGATCCAACATCCCTCCCTGACAGAGAGAGAAAAATGAAAGAAAGCAAGAATGAACAAAAGAATGGCACAAATGAGATTAGAGGAATAGAAAAAGCAAGAGAAGTGGAGATAAGGAATGAGATGAGATGAACGAGAAGATAGAATGAAAGCTGGAGAATGAATTTAGCGATGAGAGAAGAATAGAGAATATAGATTACAGGGAAAGAATGATAAATAGCATAAAATTCACATTTCAGTATTAAGTAACAAATGCAGACCATTACAAAAAGTGTTATGGTGCAATGACTGGGCAGAATGAGGTTTGTAGTACCATTCTGGTTCTTTGTTTAATTGGCCAAGCAGAATCCAGAATTCTTGAGGGCTGTCATTTCTTTCTATAAAAAAATAAAATAAAAATAATAATACTAACTATATATATATATATATACGATATATATATATATATATATATATATATATACGATATATATATATATATATATATATATATATATATATATATATATATATATATATATATATATATATATATATATACGATATATATATATATATACGATATATATATATATATATATATATATATATATATACGATATATATATATATATATATATATATATACGGTATATATATATTAGAATGTCATGTATAAATGAGTCATATATAAATATCAGTAAATACACACAAATATTTATTGCATATATATATATATATATATATATATATATATATATATATATATATATATATATATATATGTATGTACACACAATACACACATCACGATTAATTGATTTGACAGCCCTATTTTAATTTTGAAAGCTGAAGTGTGTAAATTCTGTTTAAATTGCATTTCCAATGTATGTCACTGGTCGACCATCAGCTAGACCTTACAGGCATGTCAAGTGATCCATCAGAATTTTTTTTTTGTTTTTGTTTATTAACCAATATAATTAATGTTAACTATCATGATGTAGTATTATGTAGTTGTAAAAATATTGCATCATTATTCATATTTAGTGTTAATAATAATAATTATTATCATGACTAGTAGTAGTAGTAGTAGTAGTATTGTTGTTGTTGTCATATAAAATTGAAGGGATATTGTACTTCCATATATAGTAAATGATGATATCAGATTCTAACGTTTCTTAGTTTTTTAATTACATTTTGAATTCCAAATCATTAATGTGGTGCACTGTACATCTTACAGTAGCAATGATTATTCATATTTCAGACAGGACAGAATTTGCAAGAATATTTGTCTGACAGCTCAAAAGTGACAGACGTGCACTTATAAACCTCCTCAGTGTTACATGCTGCAGTTCCACCTTTAACTCATAGAGGGTGCTAATGCTACAGTCATTGTGATATTGTCAAGTTGTTACATATGGCTAATTACTACTTACAAAGCCAGGTGTGTGTTTGTGTCTTTTCAAGTTTTCAAGCGTAGGATCTGCCTGACTAAATTCTGTCACGTGACTGGCTAAAAAGAAAGCACAATGAAGTCTATTGTTTTGAGGTGTGAACTGTTTGGAGCTTAATTATATGGCAAGGAGCCTACCACAGAGCATGTGGCATTAAGATGATAATACAATATTTCACAAGTTTGCACTAAAATATAATAGGACTGAGCAATTTAGTAACCATATTTGGCGTGCTGTCCAGATGGAGGGCTCAGAGCTCGGAAGAGAACCTGTAACCCGAGAAGTCCCCCATTCCTAAAAATGGCATGGAAAATAGAATAATAGTGAGGAGTTGGGGTAGAGAAAGGATGCTGGAAAACTTTTGTGGGATAGAGGTAAGTTGGCTGTATGTATATATATATATATATATATATATATGTATATGTATATATATATATATATATATATATATATATATATATATATATATATATATATATATATATATATATATATATATATATATATATATATACACACACACACGTACGTTTTACTGGTTAAAGGATTAGTTCGCCCAAAAACGAAAATTATGTCGTTAATAACTCACCCTTATGCTGTTCCAAACATGTAAGGCCTCCTTTTATCTTCGGAACACAGTTTAAGATATTTTAGATTTAGTCCGAGAGCTCTCAGTCCCTCCATTGAAGCTGTGTGTACGGTATACTGTCCATTTCTAGAAAGGTAAGAAAAACATCATCAAAGTAGTCCATGTGACATCAGAGGGTCCATTGGAATTTTTTGAAGCATCGAAAATACATTTTGGTCCAAAAATAGCAAAAACGACGACTTTATTCAGCATTGTCTTCTCTTACGTGTCTGTGTGAGAGAGAGTTCAAATCAAAGCAGCTGGATTTCCGGTTCGCAAACGAATCATTCAGTTCACCAAATCGAACTGAATCGTTTTAAATGGTTCGCATCTCTAATACGCATTAATCCACAAATGACTTAAGATGTTAACTTTTTTAATGTGGCTGACGCTCCCTCTGAGTTCAAACAAACCAATATCCCGGAGTAATTAATGTACTCAAACAGTACACTGACTGAACTGCTGTGATGAACACCGAGCCGAGCCAGATAACGAACAATAGACTGACTCGTTCACGAGTGAAGAACCGTTTCTGTCAGACGTGTCCGATTCGTGAACCGAGCAGCTGATGATACTGCGCATGTGTGATTCAGCGTGAAGCAGACCGACACACAGAGTGTCTGAACTGAACTGATTCTTTTGGTGATTGATTCTGAACTGATTCTGTGCTAGTGTTATGGGTGCGGGTAAACCGAAGGCTTGAATCAAGGGCAATCATCGCAAATGACGCCGTTACGTCGAGCGCAAAAGAACTGGTGAACCGTTTTCTTCAACCGGTTTATTGAATCGAACTGTCCGAAAGAACTACTGGTGATCCGAACACCGATGCAACCGGTTCTTCACTCGTGAACGAGTCAGTCTATTGTTCGTTATCTGGCTCGGCTCGGTGTTCATCACAGCAGTTCAGTCAATGTACTGTTTGAGTACATGAATTACTCCGGGATATTGGTTTGTTTGAACTCAGAGGGAGTGTCAGCCACATTAAAAAAGTTAACAGCTTAAGTCATTTGTGGATTAATGTTTATTAGAGATGCGAACCGTTTAAAACGATTCATTTCGATTTGGTGAACTGAATGATTCGTTCGCGAACCGGAAATCCAGCTGCTTTGATTTGAACTCTCTCTCACACAGACACGTAAGAGAAGACAATGCTGAATAAAGTCATAGTTTTTGCTATTTTTGGACCAAAATGTATTTTCGATGCTTCAAAAAATTCCAACGGACCCTCTGATGTCACGTGGACTACTTTGATGATGTTTTTCTTACCTTTCTGGACATGGACAGTATACCGTACACACAGCTTCAATGGAGGGACTGAGAGCTCTCGGACTAAATCTAAAATATCTTAAACTGTGTTCTGAAGATAAAAGGAGGCCTTACATGTTCGGAACAGCATAAGGTTGAGTTATTAATTACCTAATTTTCATTTTTGGGCGAACTAACCCTTTGATGTGATTAACCAATGAGCTCCACCCGTGCCAAATGTACTGATTATTTGATAGTGCTCCTCCCGAACCTTGTTAATGAAACATTATGAGTGTACAGGTTTTTCTACACTGGAAGGCGACTTAAAACCTGAATACGCACCAACTCATGGGGACTTGTGCCACATAAATTGTAATCCCCATGTAAGGTATACAAAAGCTTATAAATCATACACAATGAGTTTCTTTCTTTTTTTTTTTTTTTTGAGATTGTAAAAATGCAGAAAGTTTTCTGTGAGGGGTAGACTTAGGTGTAGGGTGATAGAAAAGAGTTTTGTACAGTATAAAAACCATTTAAAAAAAACCTACAAGGATTGCACCAGACGATCCTTGTGTGTGTGTGTTCATTAACTTTGTGTTAAAGTCTGAGCCATCCATCATAAAAAGACTGTCTGATGTTGAACTCACATCAGCGTTGGCCTAAATTGAGACAGCTGTCTTCATTTCAACATTAACTGTTCCAGTTTTTCTACTTATTAAATGTGGCTGTAGGAGATTTGCTCTCTGTGGAGTGTTAATTTGTGTGTGTGTGTGTGTGTGTGTGTGTGTGTGTGTGCTCAGCAATTTGTGGAGTGGTTTGAGTCTAGAGACTGTCAAGACAGTTGTGCTCTCTCCTCGACACGAGTCCCACTCCATTTGCAGCTCTCCCCTTTTTCTCACGTCTCCACATTTCTCTCCTCTCCTTTTTTTCTCTTTTTTTCTCTCCTGTCATTTCACGAGTTCCTGTGGCTCAGTGGTCGAGCATTGTGTTAACAGTGCTAAAGGTTGTGGGTTTAATTCCCAGGGGACACACATAAAAGCATCTGCAAAATTCATAAACGTAAACAAATGTAAATGATAATCCTATCCACAAATTTCTCTTATCTGATGTCCCTTCATTTTCTTATGTCATATTATCCTCTTATTTCATTATCCTCTCCTCTCTTCTGTTTTTTATTATTATTCTCTAAGTTAAGCTTATATTATCAACCATTTCACTTTCTTTTAGTTATTGTTTATTTTCTTGTCATCTCCAAGTTTCTCTTCTGCTCTTATGCAAGCTTCCTGTCTTCATTTCTCTCATTTCATCTGTCTTTTCATTTTTTTCCTTCCATTCTCTCATCATCACATCTCTTTTCCCCTCATAGTTTTTTTTTCTCATCTCACAAACCTCTCCTGTTCTTCTACTTTCTTTTCATTTTCCTTCATCTATACTCTCACCTTCTCCGCTCGTTTTCTACACACATAACTCCTCTCCTTATTTCTTTCTCCTTTTTCTCTTCACATCTCCTCTTTTTTCTCCAATTATGTCCGCTGTTGTCCCATTTTCTCCTCTTTTCTTCTCTCTTCTCCACATCTATTATTTTTTTCTGATCATTTATCTTCTTATTTCTCCCACTTCTCATCACTCCTCTCTCCTCTAATCTAATCTTTCCACATACTGTTCCTCCTGTTTTCACTCATTTTATCCAATCTCTCCCTTACATTTCTCACTTCTCCTCAACTGTCCTCTATTTTTTTATTCTCCTCCATGAGTATCTGCATCCCATCCTTCCCTCTCCTCTCTGTTGCTTTTTAAGCTATATCAGTGTCTCATATTATCTATCCTGTCAATTTCTCCTCTCAGCTCCGCTGTTATTATTTCTTAGCTGTTCTCATTTCATCTCTCTTCTCTTCTCTTCTCTTCTCTTCTCTTCTCTTCTCTTCTCTTCTCTTCTCTTCTCTTCTCTTCTCATCTCTTCTCTTCTGCCTGCAGTGATTTCATTCCACTCTGCTCCGCCTTCAGCTGCTTTAAATGTCGCTCACTCACTAGCAGCATTCCAGAAAACATTAATATTTCCATACCTATGCTCATAGACTGTTCTAATGCAGTGCTTTTCAAAACTGTGTTTGTGTGATTGTGTGTGTATTTCTGTACATATGTGGGAGGGATCGAGATCCTCGGGAAGAATGCTGTTATTCGCAGTATAATCTCACACACAGCGGTTGCCTCCGGTTCCACAGGTGAGAGTGTTATAAATGAACAGTGTCCCACTGCGGAATGTCTGGTTTAGGAACTGCTTTGGTTATGTGCCATCATGGTTCAAAATGTGTTTATGTGCACTAAATAGTTTGAAATATGCATTTTTCATGGATAGGTCAGAAATATGTTTTAAGTCTTTAAAGAAAAACATCTTTTTTGTTTGTCCGCTTCAGGCAAGTAGTTTTGTTTTTCGAGTTTTTCAGTGTGTTTGTGTGTTTATCAGCGTCTGCTTCAGACCTGGGTCCCCAATGGGATGTTTTTTCCTAGTTACAAATGGTTATTGAGATAAGATTACTCACCTGTAATGTGAGTTTAATTAAAGCCCTGGTTGTTTCCTGAGGGCCGGCGGAGATTCTTTACTCAGAGGAGAGAAACAAACTCCGCCCCTTGGGATTTCTAAATGCCACTCAACCATCTAAGACGATACAGTTCTGCATCTTTAATTTTTGCCTATCATTCCATCTTATTAAGCATTATTTAATTCCTCTTTTATCTCTTAAATGAATGGTTCTGCCAAAAATGAAAACTGGAACCATTTACTCCATTTACTCAGCATCTATACACTACTATTACTATCACTATTACTACTATACAATATAAGAATATAGTAACCAGAGAAGGGAAATATCTCTGTCTGTCTGTCTGTGTGTCGGTCTGTCTGTCGGCCACTATAGTAGGTACACCTTGCTAGTACCGGGTTGGACCTCATTTTGCCTTCTGAATTACCTTAATTAATCGTGGCATAGATTCAACAAGGTATTCGAAACATTCCTCAGATATTTTGGTCAATACTGACATGATAGTATCAATCAGGTGCTGCAGATTTGTCGGCTGCACATCCATGGTGCGAATCTCCCGTTCCACCACATCCCAAAAGCTGCTCTATTGGATTGAGATCTGGTGACTGTGGAGGCAATTTGAGTAAAGTGAACTCATTGTGATGGTCAAGAAACCAGTCTGATATAATTTGAGCTTTGTGACATGGTGCATTATCCTACTGGACGTTGCCATCAGAAGATGGGTACACTGTAGTCATAAAGGGATGGACATGGTCAGCAACAATACTCAGGTAGGCTGTGGTGTTTAAAGTATGCTCAATTGGTACTAAGGGGCACAAAGTGTGCCAAAAAATATCCCCCACACCATTACAGCACCACCACCAGCCTGAACCATTGAGACAAGGCAGGATGGATCCATGCTTTCATGTTCTTTCTCTCTCTCTGCCACATCTGCTCCCACTCATCTGTCCTTTGCCACTGATTCCTTATGAAATACAGTGCTGATATATTAACTCAGCACTCAACATGAACGCACTGAAAGACATATTGATTTTAAAAGAATGTGTATGTGTGTGTGTATGTGCGTGTGTGTTTAAGAGCTAAGCAGTATCTTAGGCACAATCTCAACGTACTGACACGGACAAACTGGCATTGACACACAACATTCCAAGCAGTGAGAGAATGCAAAAGAAGAATCAAGTTTCAGCTTTAAATAAACACTAATGGAATAGGAAGGATTTGCTGCTTGTTAAAGAGACGTTTAAAGAAAAGATTTACAGTCTGCATACAGGATATAAAGAAACAGGATCAGACAGAAAGATAGAGCGAGGGACAGAAGGGTTGTTAATGTGATGAATGCCATGTCCAGGCTACTTGGATGAGGACAAGGCACGCTAGTCTGCAGCATTTGGTTCACTCTCTCTCCTTGTGCTGCCTATTTCCTTGAGTTATTTCCAGAGTTATTGTCATTGACTGAGCTTAAATTAATTTTCCAGGTTATTTACAATGTTGTCTATGGACCTTATTTGTGGCATGCTGTGATTACCACACACATTTATTTTGATTCGTCCTTCTATATAAATTTTATGAAGAAGAAAAAAAAAATTGTTTGTATTGAATTATTACGATACAAAATGTAAATTGCCTATTATAAAAAAAAAAAGACCTTCATTACTTCATTGTTGATTTCACTATAAAACAAACATTCTATATATATATATATATATATATATATATATATATATATATATATATATATATATATATATATATATATATATAAAATATAAAATTATAAATATGTGTATAATGTGTGTGTGTGTGTGTGTGTGTGATAAGTTATATCACAAAGGTCCAGCGAGTACAATACCACACAAGTGCTGTTTTTGTCCCGTAAAGATAGCATTTACTTAATTCCTGAATGAATCAGCAGTTTGAACCTTACAGCGAAATTATTTAAATATACAGCAAGCACTTAATCAGAAATAACAAATTGAACATGTGCTTCCTTTGTAAAACTGTAAATTTTTATCCAACCTTGTTTAAAACCGAGGGGCAAATCAAAATTATTAGCTGTGGTACAACAGCATGTCATGTCACAGCATGCATACTATAGACATTTGGCTGTAAATGACCCAATGTTGTCGTTAAAGAAAGAACAATATTTCTGAGCTTGTTTGTAAAAATGTATGTAAAATGTATGTAAAAACAATTTCCTAGAAGAGCTGCATTAGATATAATTCTCTCAATGAATGCTGAATATGACTGTGTGTAGACGTGCTTAAATTCACATTTGTCCATAACATTTCCATAATTGTAAGAGGTATATAGGTGCTCGGTGACTGTGTGGTTTTTATTGTTAGCATGATTCCCGTGTAAGCATGATATTTTCGATTAGTGTTTGAAACTACAAAGGAGCTGCATCTTTCAAATACTCGTTTTGCTTCATGTCAGATCTCTCTTCTCTCTTTCATCCCCTCATCGCACCTTGCCCTGTCATCGGCTGGTGGTTGATGGAAACTGGAAGAAGGCTGTGTAAACGAGCAACCCAGCTGCGCTCTGATTGGCCCTGTGTGCGGCATAACCTCACACAATTGGCCGTCACCTCTGAACTTTTGAGAAAGTCTGTGCCAGTGAGCAAAAGTCACAGAAGAACTCCATATTTACCGCTTGGGCGCTTTCTTTGGCTCCCACCTCTGCTCCAGCGTTCGTATTTTCTTTTCATTTAAGTTCAATAAAGTGCCGCACGGATCCGTTCAGTCAACAAACCATGTCGCCCCCAGCCCTGGCTCTTATAGTCTCTCTGTCGGTAAAGTGCGGCTTTATACTGATCTGTTCAAAGCATGCGGTGATTAATTTAAGGACAGATAGAGAGACAGACATTGACTGACAGAGACATCAAAAGACGAGTGCAGCTGAACTGACAGAGTGGATGCCAACTTCTGAATCAATGCTCCAAACAAAATAAAAAGAGAAAGAAAGAAGAGTGGCCCTGTTTCTCGTCCCTCAGCTTGCTTTTCTGATGTATCTGTCTTCATGAAACAAGAAGACTGGTTTTAATCTTCTGACGGTGGTGTGAAAATTATGAAACGGGTGTGTGTGAGAGAGAGAGAACGCGGGGGTGGCGAGGTCTTTTTGTGTTTTCTGAATGATTAGGTTTTATTGAAGCTTCTCTGGCTTGTGGAGAGATTGTCACTGCTCTTTGTGCTTATGTCTGTGCATGTGTGCAGTTGGTCTTTGGTTATTGTAAATTGAATGGCTCTGATTGTAATGATTTTATGCATATACAATGGTTACGTCTGGTCCTCAAATCTAATTGGCTGAGAGATCTTTCCAGCCGCACAGTATTCTAGCAGTATCACCATGGGAACTGTTTTACCGTTTATATCACTCCGCTTGCAGCATTTCTCTAAGTGTCACTGTGGACAATCAAACTCGCTCTAATTTTAGAAATACTACTTTTGTTGTGCCAAGGAATGTAGTTTCAAGAGTTCTTTTAGGAGAGAATGTAGTTGTTCAGACTTCAAATATGCGGTTTATTAATTGTGCATATTAAAAAAAAAACAAATTGCTTTGATGTTTTCAGAGATGTGAGCTCCAGGGCGTCAGCAGCCGTTCAGCACTCATGAACCCGCCGAGAATAGCCTCACCTCGACCAGATCTTCTGAAATTTGCAGCTGGCTCTGATGTTCCTATAGTGGTAAAACATGAGCTATAATAATTGTTTTGGGTAAATCTAACCAAAAGTGTTTGCTCTCATTAATCTATTATTTGATTCAGAGCAAATTGTTTCGGCTGTTGGCTTCATAACTTTTTCATACTTTTCAACTTTTCATAACTCATACATTTTTTCTACATATAACTTACACTATAAGCCAGCAACAAGAGACGGGCTTCATGAGTGAGTCCGTAGCAAAAACTTTTATATTGAAAGAGACTGAAACAGGGTTGTAAACAAGAACATTATTTTTACGTTCAGCAACACCTTGAAAGATACAACTAGCGTCATCATGGGGATATATCCACTTAACAGTTGAAAGGTTGGTACAGCAAAGATTTGACATTTAAGCTAATTTTTTATTGTGAAGACGAGATTGAGCTGAAGAATGAATGCTGTATCAGATGCAGGGAATCTCTCTCTCTCTCTTAATACTCTACATAACTGCATAATAACGCTTTTAACTTCCAGTGTTACTTCTTCACAAGTTCTGAAATTATGTTTTCAAATTAACCGCGGCTTGGGCTCATCTGTTAAACTGTTAACTTGAGATTTGAATCTGTGGAGAAAGGAAGTAGTTCTTCACACAAGTTTTATTTGTTATTTTTATTTTTAAACACACTCCGTGGTTGTTTCTTATTAATTTACTTGTGGCATGAAACTGTTTTATAAATTTAATATTACCATTGCAGTGGTGACTGTTAAAGTTAATCAATTATTAATATATATATATATATATATATATATATATATATATATATATATATATATATATATATATATATATATATAATTCACGATGTCGATATATCGTGATATCTATAGAAACCTTGGGGTGGGGAAGATATCAGTCAAATTATTTTTTACTTTGTTTGAGTTTTTCTTTTTCACTGTAGCAGAAATGAGTCGAACCAGACAAATTAAAGAGTCTATCAGAGCTGTGTGCATTGAAACGAGAGCCGAACTCCTCAGGAAGTCATAGATCAGTTCTAGTGCCACAAGAACCAAGCAAGATAACCAACCAACTTGTTCACACAACAGCTTTCAACATTAACACCAATAGAACAATTATTGACAATTTTAATTCGAAGAAGAGATTGTTAAATTTATTTTTTGTGATTGAAATGCAACACTGGACATCACATGTAAACCCAGGAGATCAAGTTAAATACTTGCATTGACTTCCCCCACCCAGCAGAACCAGACTGAAATTCCTAAGGGGGAAGGGCTTTAAACCTTTGTCTTCACAGAAAAGTCCCTTTGCCAGAGAATGGCAAAAAAAAACTGCTTTTTGTACATTATATATGGACCAGAATGAACTCAAAAGGACTTATAAATGAATCATTCCATTGCTTAACTCCATATTCATTTATGTGTAACCCACACATTTGAATATCATGTATAATCACTTATTGTGTATGTCTTTTGATAACTATAGGATACATAGTCATGTCTAGTATTGATATAATCGAATTTTCTTGCTTGATATTGTCCTGACAATCATTTATTTGTAAAATATATCATAATCGTGTTATAGGAATCATGTCCAAAATTAGATCCTGCAAGGCAGGAACCACATGCTTGGTAAGATAAACAAATGATTTATGATACCCCGGAGCCAAGACCATATCAGATTGGTCAAAGCAACATTTGAGGGGTGGCCAACAAGGAAGTTTAAATACTTTGGACACCATGAAATTTGGCTTTTAGTTCTAGCATTGCTTGTGCTATCAGTCATGCCTTGCTTTTAGTCTGCTTTTTGTTCCAGCCTTGCTCATGCTATCAGTCATGCTATTAGTCATGCCTGCTCATAGCTTTTAGCTTGTAGCTTTGCTACCTAGCTTTAGCTTGTAGCATCTAGCCATGCGGTTAGTCATCATTGTTCTTTGAGCGCGGTTCCAGCGTGCCTGCCTGCTGCTACTATGCCACGATGAGAAGGAACACAACCTAGTCTCGTCAAACTTTATTTCTTTTCTTTTCCGTTTGAGAGTTTCGTGTTCTGAGTTAAGTTTTGTAACGTCCGTTCAACTTCAACCAGCGCACACGACTCTGCACTTTCAGCCAACGCCCAACAACCACGGGCTTCCCAAGACGTCACTTCAGAGACTGAACTTCCAGCCAATCAACGACCTCGGGATAGCCCTTTCACCGAGGCTCCTTCTTCACAGGAGATGCAAGTAACTTTACCTCCAGACTGTGACCTTTACTGGTGTATCTAATATAATTTGAACCTCATTGAGGAACTCAATGCGAGCGCTAATTACGTGATTGATGGTTGTTCATGTTTATGCAATTTAACGTATTGCTGTGATCTTGGGATTCCATATTTCCATTCTCTTAAACTCATCTTTCCCTAACTTTCGATCTTCCTGCAACTTGTGTGAATGTGTGTGTGCGTGCGTTTATGTGTTAGATTAGTTTATATGTCTTAGATTTATCTAATAAAGCCTTATTCATATTGAAAAGAGAAGTATCTTGTGTTTTGTGCTTACAAGTTAATGTCTTAAACTGCCGATCTTGTTACTGTGCTAAATAATAGTGTTTTCACTATAGTTTGGATATTAGTATCGAGCGCAGATTTGATGTTAAACGGCTAGTTCACTGATTCGCAGGGCGTCTCCGTGAACAGCCGTGAAACATTGATTCTGTTCAAATTCCCTTTAAAATCTTAAATGATTCCCTTTGAGCTAAATTGACCTGTTTCCGTTACATCACCCAACGAGCATAATATTGATACTGATAAACGCAGGGCACAAGACTCTGGCTTTCTTCGTCTTCTTTGAAGCTCTTATGGAATAACAAGAGAGAAAATAATGTCAAGTTCAACAGTATGATGAATAAATATTTATGGTAAGACTTTACAGTAAGATGCCATTTGTTAACATTAATGTATTAACGGACATGAATGAACAATGAACAATACATTTATTACACAATTTATTAATCTTTGTTAATGTTAATAAAAATTGAGTTATTCAATGTTCATGTTCATTGTACATTAATGTTTACAAACACAACTTGTGATTTTAACAATGCATTAGTAAATGCTGAAATAAACATGAACTAAGATTAATAAATGCTGTAGAAATATTGTTCATTATTATTTGTTATTTATATATGTTAACTAATGTAATTAACTAATGTTAACTAATGAACCTTATTGAAGAATGACCACAGATGAGGCATTAAGTGCATGGCACTGTGACAAACTTAAAATTTTACAGAGTTTAATGTAGCAATGTGGTCGCTCAGTTTTTTAAGATCCGTTTTAATCGTGTAACTGTTCATAGATTTGAACAAAGAAAGAAATTAAGTGTTACTGTGCACAGGCCGTATTGATTGCAAATACAAAAATAAGACGAGTAAAGAAAACGCTGTACTTATTAAAATAATCACCCTTTACTTAAGTATATGAACACAGAAAACCGCTGTTGATAGGTTATATAATATTTCCCAGTCTATGACTAGTGTGAACAGAGTAGCTGCGAGTGCTGTGTCGTCTTGTGTGACAGGTGTCAGAGTTAAGGAGTTAACGATACTGCCACCTGGGCATTCAAGTAATCCCAAGTATTTACATGTGGTGTCATTATAAGAGAACTGTTTATTTTAAATATTGTTATCACTAATACCGGTATACCCTCATACACTAAATTAACACAATATCGATAATTGTTTATTTGAATATCACGGTTATCGTCAATACCGGTATATCGCGACAGCCCTAATATATATATATATATATATATATATATATATATATATATATATATATATATATATATATATATATATATATATATATATACCTGAATAACTATCAGAGGCCAGGACTGCTTAAGACTGATCAATGAATAAATCTAGAAGTATAGAAATGCAGATTAAAAAGCTGTAGACTAGTGTACAGATTGTAATGTAACATTCTGCTACCTTAACTAGGTTTCTCTTCACACTCTTCTTTTGCTCTTCATTGTCTGTCTCCAGCAGATACTAGCAGATGCAAAATAATAGTGTGCAAGAGAGAAAATAGGGTCTTTTAAGGGATTGGTGTGTCTTGTTTACCCAAAAGTATTCAGTGACCTGAACGCTGCTCAGTGATATTTCACTCTGATGTGACTTACTTTTTTTTAGAATAATATGCATCTAGAATAAAATAGAGCCAAAAAAGAAGGGCATACCAGGACCAAGCTTTCTGCACAGTCGTATTCATGTGTAATAGAAATGAAACACACACACATTACCTCCAAAACCTGCCACCATTAAGCTGTGCTGCACTGAGTGGTTGTTAGGGGGTGGAAAGGTGGTTGATAGGGTTTCTGAGTGGTTGTCAGGTAGTAAGTCTTTATGATCCTTGTACCCTGGATAACTAGTCTCTTAGTCATTGTGCGCTACCAGTCAAATCAACACTTTTGGGGGGCACTGCAAATGTCTAGATATGTTGCAGTGATGTGCTGATGAATCAGTGCCAGGTGTCTGTACCCAAATTAAAATGCCAGGTAACAGATTAAAATACATAAAAATTGCACATAAAATTACATTTTCCCCATGCAGCTGGCTCATTACTCGAGACAGATGTGTCTTTATGTCATCAGGCCCTCTCACAGACCAAAAGAAATTGAGAATATGGGAAGAGAGAGGCTGAACGCTCACTTTTAATGGATATTTAAAGGCTATGTCAAAGACCTGCAGAAATTACAAGCATTTCTGAGAGGTCGCTTCCATTGGCGTCGCTCCAGACAAAAAAAAAAAAAAAAAAAAAAACAGTTAATGATACGAACATTAACAGTATCTCTAAAATGTTTCCTTTCAAAACACTCCATTCTACTTGTCATTTCCACAGCTAATACCTTTCTGAATTAAAACAGCCGAAAGGTTATCGTAATCCAATTTCAAAGACAATAGCCTTCCGGGTCCCTTTGGAGCAATGCGGGAACCATTGACGTTCGGATCAGGATTGCTTCCCGTGCTTGCCGAGTGTAGATTACAACCGAGAGGGAAATAATTATGTCTTTGCATGAGAGGGAGACCGAAATATCTCTTTGAATTATTGAAGATGGCAGGGCAGAATTTGCTTTCATATACGCAGAGAATCGGCAAGTAAACAAGAAGGAATCTTTTTGTCCATCTTCTAATGCAATATCGCAGTGGTAAACAGAAGCCACAGTCTTTAATGAAGTCATAGCTTTTGGTCTCAGCTGACGGAGGAGGATACTGATGCTGGTATTGTGCTGATTAAACCACAGGCCTTTGGTGTTAAAATGAAGTCAGGTTGAAAATTTGGTTCTCGCATTTTGCTGAGATTAAGGGAACGAGATGCAAAACACTGACGCATGACGTTTTTATATACAAAAGTTACATGCTGATGTATTCTTGCATTACACTCTGTTCCTTTTCTTAGCTCACTCACTCACTGCACACTATCTACATGGGCAGCTACCAGACTGCCTTGGAACCTCATATGTGAATAGTTTGGAACACTCTACATTGACAGCTCCTCCACACACCATGCATGGAACATAGGAAACCAAGCTGGTAACTGTTTTTGAACATCTAAGCACATCATTATCTGTTAAAACTACTTGGTTGCTATTTTGTTGTTAGTCCAAGATGATTTAACACTGTCTTCAAAGTCCTCAAATGTCAAGCATAATGGGGCATCTAGCAACCGTGACAGATGCCGTTGATGAGCTGCAGTTATGTTTTTACTGGACTTTAAAAAAAATTATTTCCAACTGTGTGAAAACAAAACAGGGTTTACAAAAATGTTCACTTTGGTCCATAAAAAATAAAAAGTTAATAAAATCACATTCTAGTAAGATAAGTCACTGTTTAAAATCCTCTTGTCAAATATTGGGTATAATATGGAATTTTTAATTAAATTATACTATATTGACGATTTTCTGTATGAAAAGAAATAGCATTCAACATTGCATTTCTCTCCTCCACCATCTTGTAATTTTTTATTTTAACTTTTTTAACTATCAACAATTATTATTTTTTTATTATTATTATTTTTTTTTACAATACACTCAGGGATTGCATTCAAAATAAATCAATCAATAAAACAACAATAACAGCAAAGACTATTCTAATTACACATTAACAGCTGTTCATTCAGGTTAAAAACTGCTTGTCTCACTCAATGTTTGCACACAGTATGCATGTTGCTGTGAACAGGCCTAGGAAATTGGCTATATTTTGCTACAGAGCATTTACAATCAAATGTGGATAGTGACCAGTATCTAACGGTGTACTGTATGTGGGGGTTTGTGTATGTGTATGTGATTGTCGCTCATCAGGGTGGCAGCAGTTATGATTGTCAGCCCAGGCTAATGGGTGTCCATAGAAAAACACAGTAATGGGCCACTGTGCCAAGGAGCAATGGATCACTTTCCTATCAAAACTAGCCTTTAGGCCTCAGCTTCAATATATCCATCAAACAGTTTGTGTGTGCGCTCGTGTGTGTTACATCAGATGCACAATGGAAGATAATTGTGATGGTGTGGACACAGCCATGCATCAAAGTCACATGTTGGATTGATGCTCTAGACTTTAATGTTCTCACATTGAAATGACAAATATGCAATTCTCATCGTTATTTTCTCCTTTTCTCTCTCCTTTTCAAGTAACTTGTTTTTAATGTTACTGAATTTATCGTTTGTTTTTATTTTGTTTTGATCTTTGATATCTGCAAGAGTCTTTTGCATATACAGTATTGTTCAAAATAATAGCAGTACAATGTGACTAACCAGAATAATCAAGGTTTTTCGTATATTTTTTTATTGCTACGTGGCAAACAAGTTACCAGTAGGTTCAGTAGATTCTCAGAAAACAAATGAGACCCAGCATTCATGATATGCACGCTCTTAAGGCTGTGCAATTGGGCAATTAGTTGAATTAGTTGAAAGGGGTGTGTTCAAAAAAATAGCAGTGTGGCATTCAATCACTGAGGTCATCAATTTTGTGAAGAAACAGGTGTGAATCAGGTGGCCCCTATTTAAGGATGAAGCCAACACTTGTTGAACATGCATTTGAAAGCTGAGGAAAATGGGTCGTTCAAGACATTGTTCAGAAGAACAGCGTACTTTGATTAAAAAGTTGATTAGAGAGGGGAAAACCTATAAAGAGGTGCAAAAAATGATAGGCTGTTCAGCTAAAATGATCTCCAATGCCTTAAAATGGAGAGCAAAACCAGAGAGACGTGGAAGAAAACGGAAGACAACCATCAAAATGGATAGAAGAATAACCAGAATGGCAAAGGCTCAGCCAATGATCACCTCCAGGATGATCAAAGACAGTCTGGAGTTACCTGTAAGTACTGTGACAGTTAGAAGACGTCTGTGTGAAGCTAATCTATTTTCAAGAATCCCCCGCAAAGTCCCTCTGTTAAAAAAAAGGCATGTGCAGAAGAGGTTACAATTTGCCAAAGAACACATCAACTGGCCTAAAGAGAAATGGAGGAAAATTTTGTGGACTGATGAGAGTAAAATTGTTCTTTTTGGGTCCAAGGGCCACAGGCAGTTTGTGAGACGACCCCCAAACTCTGAATTCAAGCCACAGTACACAGTGAAGACAGTGAAGCATGGAGGTGCAAGCATCATGATATGGGCATGTTTCTCCTACTATGGTGTTGGGCCTATTTATCGCATACCAGGGATCATGGATCAGTTTGCATATGTTAAAATACTTGAAGAGGTCATGTTGCCCTATGCTGAAGAGGACATGCCCTTGAAATGGTTGTTTCAACAAGACAATGACCCAAAACACACTAGTAAACGGGCAAAGTCTTGGTTCCAAACCAACAAAATTAATGTTATGGAGTGGCCAGCCCAATCTCCAGACCTTAATCCAATTGAGAACTTGTGGGGTGATATCAAAAATGCTGTTTCTGAAGCAAAACCAAGAAATGTGAATGAATTGTGGAATGTTGTTAAAGAATCATGGAGTGGAATAACAGCTGAGAGGTGCCACAAGTTGGTTGACTCCATGCCACACAGATGTCAAACAGTTTAAAAAAACTGTGGTCTACAACTAAATATTAGTTTAGTGATTCACAGGATTGCTAAATCCCAGAAAAAAAAAATGTTTGTACAAAATAGTTTTGAGTTTGTACAGTCAAAGGTAGACACTGCTATTTTTTTGAACACACCCCTTTCAACTAATTGCCCAATTGCACAGCCTTAAGAGCGTGCATATCATGAATGCTGGGTCTTGTTTGTTTTCTGACAATCTACTGAACCTACTGGTAACTTGTTTGCCACGTAGCAATAAAAAATATACTAAAAACCTTGATTATTCTGGTTAGTCACATTGTACTGCTATTATTTTGAACAATACTGTATAGTGTAGTTGTGGCATCTACTAGCAGGGGCTACAGGACCATTTTATTTTTATTTTATTTTTTCAAGTAGACTTAATGTATTATGTTATTTTGCTACTCAAATAAATGTATCTTGATTAAAAGGAATAGTTCTCTCAAAAATGAAAATGTGTGCACTTTGGATGGGTTAAATGCAGAGCACGAATTCTGAGTATGGGTCACCATGCTTGTCACTTTAACTTTGTGTCTTTGTCACTATAAAGCCCCTTTCACACTGCACGTCGGACCCGCAATATTCCCGTAACATTGCCTGGTCGCCTTCTGTGTGAAAGCAACCACGTCCCGGAATTGATTACCGAATCGAACCCGGGTCGGGGACATAGTAACATTGCGGTAATCGATCCGGAACGAGCGCTGTGTGAACAAAAGCCAGATCTAATTCCGTATCGAAGTGATGACGCGCGTTATCGCGCGACTTTTTTACCAGCTGTTTTGAAGGAAGATCAACATTCGCGACGAAAACATATGTGCAAATTGTAATGAAGCAGAGATCAGTTAGTTCCTCACTTTCCGCGCTGACGCAGAGATCGTTTGCTTGCTTCAGTTAAAGTATAATGTGCCAAGCATTGTCAACTCGTACATTACACGTCACGCGCTGATGTCACGTGTCATTACGGGATCTTCAAGGGTTGTGTGTGAAAGCACGCACATATACCGGGTCATCACTGGCAGTGTGAAAGTGCAGAATCTAGCGACCAGGGAACAATTACAGGAACACTTTACGCCTGAATTTGCCGGAATGGCAGTGTGAAAGGGGCTTAAGATAGATAGGTAGATAGGTAGATAGATCTAAAATCCATCGGCAGTCAAAATTAACTTTTGTTTCATGTGCAGAAGTTCTGTGTAAAGAAAAAAAAAATGTTCTCCATTAAATAATAACAGCAAAGGGGTTGAAATGAAATATGAGGAGAGGGAGTAAATATTTTGGCTGAATTACTTTAATATTTCAGACAGAATCACCAATGATAGTCTGACTGATGTTTGCAATACCTGCTGTATTTATTAGCATGTGACAGCCACATAGAGCATCAAAAAGCTCACACGGCTTGAATGGAATAACTGACCTTTTTCTCTCCTCAGGCTATTCTACAGGCGTCTTGCTGAGTTATATCTTTTATTATATTCATGCCTTTGTGTCTTTGGCCCCGAGCAGATCTAATGATCTCCCAGATGCGCCATTTCATAATCTATAACCAGCCCAACAGAGCCCAGGTGCTTTGATTCTCCACAATTGCCCACCCTCGTCCCCAAATCAGGTGGTCGGGTTTAACCAAATGGCCTTGCCTCTGTTGTTTAGGTCTTTAAATGTTTTAAAAGACAACCGGGCTTTAAAGTGGTAGGGTGAGCGGGAAAAAAGCTGTCAATTTAAATGACGGAGAACGCAGGGGTGAACGAAACAGCTGGGTCGTGGCTTTCATCTACCGGTGTGGAGCCCTGCTGCTTTAATGCCCGGCCAGAGAAAAAATGGCAATCATAAATATGGTTTTGATTTTCTTGTCAGCTGCAACAACAAAGTTACAAGCCGGGAATATTAGGAGCCATTGATCGCTGTCTGTTTGGGAACATAACAAATGATGACCTTTTTTGTGGGTCTCAGGATATAAAAGTACCGGCCAGGGTGTCTTTCGCACGGACAGGGGTGCTGCCGTTAACACAAATTAGAGCGCACCATTAAAGGCCCACATCAATTTTCAGGGAATGTGCTTCTGTCATTACTGTGGCGATGGGGTGCTGTAAAGCGTGGTGAGATGCACATGTTTGAGTCAGGGGAGGCTAGGAAAGCAGAACATTAAATACCTTGATTTACGTTCACTCTCTCACACATGCACACGCTCTTAGCCGTAGCAATCAGGGTCTCATTATTGGTTACCCAAACCTACACACACCATTTCGTCTAAATGTCTGCATAAGCTGCTATGCTCTTCTATTCTTCTATAATTGTTCTTCGCTGAATTCTACATTAAGTAGACTGTTTCTGTGGGTATATGTAGATCAGAAAGGCATATTTCTCCAGGAACATTATACAATCTTGGTCTTATCCTTCACAGGATGTGTTTTTTTTTAATGTAAGTGAATAATGTAAGTACACTAAGCATAATGGTCTTGTAGAGAACATGCAAATCTGAGTCACTTCAGTAGCCTTGAGGCTTGGATTGCAATTCAAGTTTGACTAATCATCTCTTCCTCTGCAGATGAATGGAGAAGATGAGATGAAATAAATTGAGTCATGAAATCATATTATGACGTTAAAAACTTCCAGAAACGTCCCTTGCTGCTTATGGACTCAAAAATGACTATTCTGTGAGCATTTATTATTTACTCATATGAATTTAAAAATGTGCACATTCTTTGTGTTTAAAATGTGCTTAAATGAATATCCCTTATCATTTAGCAAAATAGACAATTCTAGCTTAATATCATTAGTATGTGACTATGTGTATGAAGTGTTCACATTTTTGTATGCTCCAACAGTGACACCTTACAAAAATGGCTCATTAGTTGATACTAGTTTATGTTAGTTAGTTAGCAAATAATTAATTAATCTTTGCTAAAATTAAGTAATAAAAATTCATTTGCTAAATGTTAGTTCATATTAGCTCCGATGCTTTAAATTATTTTAATAGATATAATGTTTGATTTTACCAATGCATTAACATAGATTAAGAAATGTTTTAAGGAATTTTCATTGTTAGTTCGTGTTAACTAATATAATTCATTAATGTTAACAAATTCTAGCTTAATCTCATTAGTATTTGTAAATAGTGTTTGTATTTTTGTAAGTTTAAGTGGTAACACTTTACAATAAATGCCCATTAGTTCTGTGGACCTAATAGGAATAATAAAACATTTGTATTGTATATCTCTAAAATTCACCAAATGCTTGTTTTAGATGTCAGTATGTTAATTATGTACACTTAAGCAAATTAACACAAATTATGTGTGTTAGAACCACACTGTACAGATTACATAGGATTTCTTGGCAAATCCAATAATTAGTTCTTCCTTGAAAGCCATGATTGCATCATCTGGTGTCATGTAGTCACACTTTTTTCTAATTGGACTAGAAAAAATAAAAATAAAAATATGCCCTCATTCCCGGATGTTGCGTAAAACCAGTGGGCGAATGAAAGGCCTGGAACTTTTTCATTGAGTTTTTAGAAAAATGAATAAATGGTGCCAACTGCTGCTGTGCTTGATTCCACTGACCAGTTTTGCAGGGGAGTAATTGTGTTCACAGCCATACTTTTTCACAGTTTTAGTAATAAGAGGAAATGGTTTGTCAGAAGTAGCCCTTTAAACATATCCTAAAAGACATAGTGGCGTTTGCCCTGCAGTCTTCTGTTATTATTTTTCAAGTCTATGTGAAAACCTCCTGGAGTAAAGAAGAGGGCATGTGGTTTCCATATCCGATCCTCTTTTTCTCCTGGTGAAGGTATCGGGAGGTTTCAGCTGGGTCTAATTCACCCACGCAGACCAATGAGTCAGATTCCACTCAGACTCCACTTGCTAGAACAGGCATAATGGAGCTTGTTTACTCTTCTCTATCTGCCTACTTGGTTCTATAATCTTTTGTGTTGTTGTGCACTTTTTCACCCATAACCCAACAGATTCTATAACCCCATTTCCAGTTGGAGCTCTGAGATAATATACAACTCCATAGCTTACAACCTTAACAGAATGTGCTGGATATGTAAAATTTGCACTCTGTCAGCGACATCTGTGTCATGTCAGCTACCACGGATAAATGTGTTAAAATCATTTGAATGAAAGTCTATCAGGAAATGACAGCAACAATTGATTACAAATATTTTGGTTGCACTTTATTTTACAGTACGTGTACTAACATTACTTATAGTGTACTTACAGTGTATTTATCTAAGAAAGTTCTGGTAACACAAGGTAACTACATGGGGTAGGGTTAGGTTTAGGGGTAGGTTCAGGGTTAGTACCTAGTTATTACATAGTGATTGTAATTACTATAATAAGTACATAGTATGTACATGGGGAACAGGACTGTAAAATAAAGTGCTACCATTTTGGTTGCGTAGTTTCATTGTAGTTACCATGTCAGTGTTTTCGTTGTTAATTAAAATTAAAAACAAGTCTTTTCCCTTAATTAGAGTAAAGATGAAATAATTAATAATCATATTCTCCCCCCATATGCCATTGTTTGGCCAAACAGATCCTGTCCCAAACTCATGTCATTGGCTGCGTTTACACTTGGCATTAACACTTGGTGATCACCATGATCCGATCAAGCAGATTGGATCACCAGCCAATCAGAACATGCCCCGTTTACATTTGGCAACATCAACTGAATTTTCTATCTGGAAAACCGGTCGGATCTGTCTTTCCCGCACAATATTTAAATAAGTCTCCAGAGAATGGCCCAGTGCAAAGTCAACCTGAAGTGGTTGGTTTTAAGGCCAATGAGGGGCCGATGAGGGGTCCTTAGACGTGCAATCATTAGTGTACAGGGAAAAGAGCAGTGGGGAGAGAACGCAGCCCTGGGGAGCTCCGGTGCTGATTGTACGGGTGCTGGATGTGTATTTTCCCAGCCTCACTAGCTGCTGCCTGTCTGTCAGGAAGCTGTTGATCCACTGACAGACGGAGGTGGGCACGGAGAGCTGAGTTAGTTTGGGCAGGAGGAGGTTTGGGATGATCGTGTTAAAGGCCGAGCTGAAGTCCAGAATTGCGTTTACATTACACTGAGATCCATTCACAATGCATCCTCAACATCCGGATACAGGTCGCATGTTAAAGCCAAGTGTAAATGCTGCCAATGGTTGCCCCACTGTTGGTGTGTTGAACTGGTCAGGATGCTCAAACAAACAACAAACAAGTGATGTTTTGAGGGTACCACAGACAACATCGCTTAGACTTTTGGAAAAAAAAAATTGCCTAGAAATGTCCTATAGTTTTCTCTCCATATTATGCTGAGCTAGGAGAAAGTATTTAACATTGGAAAAAATGCATGTCACCATCAAAATTCTTTGTCCAATGCTGTTTTAGCATTCACATGGATTACGAATGTTATGCTCTGTGGAACAGATTATATTTTGGAGTGTCTGTTATGGCTCCAAGTGCTTAGCGAACTCAGAGATGGGTCAAAACATCCAGTCATGTCCAGCTCACCATGGTGACTGCGGAGAAAGCCGAAACCTTGCCATAGCAACCCTGAGACACAACGGTTCACCTGCCTCAACTTAAAACAAAAACATAAACGCGTGAGTAACTGATTAACTGGGAGTGCGTGACAGTGTTATTGACACATCTATTGCTCAGTCAAGAGATACTGTGCAAATGTTGTGCTGTGATTTATTGTTCCTGATATAGTGACAACTCAACTCTCAGTTTTCATTTGTTTTGTCATTCAACTTTAACCTTTGACCTGAAACAATGAAACATCAGCACTACATCTCTCTGGGTGCTTTATAATTAACAGAGAGTGGACTTACCAGTTTATTCAGCCATCTTAATTGAGATTCTAAATCACATATGGAGCATATATGTTTAGTCCACAAAGCACCACAAATGGAACAAATGTACATTTAGCGCTTTAAAGTGCCCCTATTATGCCATGTCCAATATTGCATTTCATAAAGTGTGTAATGTAGCTGTATCTGAATGCAAATGATCTGTAAAGATGAAAGTACATGTTAAGGTATATTGTCTCCAAAAATAAAGAATTGACTCTGTACAGCTGAAAAGAGTCATTAGTAATCCGAATCCCACTTCCGTGATGGCTACACATCACGGGGTATTGCATCATGCGTGCCAATGTTCTACGTTTGCCAGCCGCGAACAACTTGACCCCGCTCACAACATGTCATTCTACAGACAGCTGCTTTTTTAATCTCGGGGAGTTCAACACAGGATTTACAAAAAGATGGTTCAGTTTCCGGTTTATTTTGACCAGCTGCTCCACTGAATCACGACATGTAAGTATAATAGATGTTTATGTTTTCTATAGAGCATTCAAATCACATAACTTTTGAAATTGGTGTATCGTTTCCAACATGCGCTGTACGCCGTAGACCAATCACAACAGACTAGGCCATCTGACCAATCAGAGCAGAGCAGGCACACGGAAAGGAGGGGTTGTTTGAGAATTGCTGGAAAATGAGATATCAAATGCATATTTTGAGAAAACTAAAGCATTTTTTGACCTTGCATGCATGTAATCCTATTGTAGAAGACACTAAAAATGGCATAAAAGGGGCACTTTAAAGGAAGTGGATAGTGCAGGCTCGATAGAAAGACAACACAGAACAAACCCATATTTTTTCATTTTAATTTCATTTTAATATTACAAAAGACTGATGCCCAAATCCACTATCACTTCAGAAATAATAATGTTTTGTGTCACAGAATGGGGTTTTGAGAGTTTTCTAGTCGAGCGTGTACTTGTTTAAACTTAAAATATGCAGTTTGTTTATAAAGATACATTTGCGTCCACATTTTTGGAGCTCCATGGTGTCAGAGGTCATCCAACGCTCATGAACCCACTGAGACCAACCTCACCTAGGCCAGATATTCTGAAATTTGCTGCTGGCTCTGATGTCCCTATAGTTGTTTAACATGAGATATAATTTGTTTTGGGTAAATTTCACAGGTAGTCTTTGGTATCATTAATGTACTATTTGTTTTAGAACAGATAGTTTTGTCTGAGAGTAAAATCTCTTCATGTTACATTTTATTTAACTTTAATGCTGTATATCATAGCACTGCCTTCAGAGGTTGCATACTTTTGACTTATTTGTCTAGTAACTCGATGGCTGTTTTTGTTGTTTAGTAAATATTATTATTCAATATTTTATGTAAATAATAGTAGTGCTAGTATTTAGTAAAATAGTATTTAGTTTTGAGAAATGTTTGTTGTTGTTTTTTTTTAAGCGGTGCTGTGATTTTAGGTAAATTGTTCCGCTGTTAGATGGTGACGAGACAGGTTTTATTAATGAATCAGCAGTAAAGAGTTTTATATTGAAAGAGACTGAAACAGGGTTGTAAACAAGGAACTTTCAACTTTTTCAAAGTTTTTTTTTACTTTCAACAACACATTGTAAGAAGCAGTGAGCAGTGGTTTCATCTGAAATCACCCTTAACAGATGAAAGGATAGCATGAAAAATTATCTTTCCCACATTCAAACTAATGTTTTATTGTGAATATGAGATTGAGATAAAAAAAATAAATGCTGTATCAGATGTAGGTAATCACACTCGCTCCCATAATACTCAGCTTTTAATACAGTAATACAATAAGCTTTCAATGAAGCAACTCAACGTTCCTTCATTACTAGTTCTAAAGTGACATTTTTGAATTTGTAACGGAGGCTTGGGCTCAGCTGTTAAACTCTCAAACTGAGATTTGAATCCATGGTGGAAGGAAGTAGTTTCACACAAAAAATGTTTTAAAGACTCCCCGATGTTGTATCCTTTTTTTTTTTTTTTTTTTTTTTTTTACACACTTGATCTGTTGTTAACACACTATCACACTCATAGCCATGTGATATGGCTGTCTATCAGCACGCTGTGATTACCTGCATCCTCGTGCTTTTGGACGAATCACAGCCATGTTGATATACAGCCACATTGCACTGCTACTCGAGATTGCTCATACTGTATATAAACTATTCAAACTATCTTAATTTACAATGATCTTTCAGTGATTATGTAATTAAAATAATTCAAACCCCTCTAATTCAACATTTCAAGTGACTTGTACCAATTTTTTTATTTGATCTGTGAATTAATTGTGTGTCTGTAAAAGTGTTTTAATGCTCATAGGGTTCTACCTTGGCACCATTTGACAGTGAAACTGATCTGAGAAGAGCATCTGGGGCATTATCTGAGATCTATTCTGCATCCCGGTCCCAGAAAAGTGTTTGGGGCCCTTTCAGAGATCTGGGGGCCCTGGAGAGACTCATCTCAGAATGATTCCTCTCTCTTTCTCTATATGCCCAATACAGAACGATCCAAGACACATTTTAAACAGACTTAAAAAAAAAAAGTGTGAGAGAGGATACAAAAATGAAAGGGATAAAGATTGCTATAGAGTTTATAGGGCATTTAGAAGTCTTTTTGAAATCGTATCTTTTGGCTGGCACAGCATTTGTGAAATCTGAGTTTGTTTTGTGAATTGGGATGAATAAGTGTGTAAAGTACTCTGCTTTTCTCGGTACACAGATGGTATGCTCACAAGGCAATGGCATGTGTAAGTGTGTGTGAGATGGTGACGATCGTAGATTTGACTATCAGGGTTGGCCATGTTCCAATCTCCGTGGAGACCCTAGAGTGATGACATCATTAGTGGGTGTGGTTCTACGAAGTTCTATGTAAATGCAGACATGCTAATTGGCTTGCCAAAAGCTTCAGTCATCTCTCTATTCCAATCCCCTGTGATCGCCAGTCTATTCAGACATCAGTGTTAACCACCTACACATGATGGCATGTACCTCTCTTTCGGGTTTTACCTTTAATACACAGATAGCAGTAGTGCATCCAGAGAGCTGGCAGATGTTTTAACTTAGTTCCCTGCTCTTTAACCTATAGGGAAGGTTTTTCTTATATGACATGTCTTTTAAAAATGCACGGAGAAAAAAAAATTGCAGCTTTTTTATGATGCAGGTCAAAATGAGAGGTCATGGGCAGTTTGTGTATGGAATGACACGTCTGCCAAAATAAAAAAATAAAATAAAAAAATACATATACAAATAAATGTAAAAAAACAAAAAAACAAATATATATATATATATATATATATATATATATATATATATATATATATATATATATATATATATATATATATATATATATAAAAGCAAAAAAACGAAAATAATTATTTATACATTTATTTCCTTATTTATGTGTATATTTATTTTTTCCCATATTTATTTCTTCTTTTATTTATTTCTACATTTATTTATTTCTACATTTATGTATTTCTACATTTATTTATTTCTTCATTTATTTCTTCCTACATTTCTTCCTGCGTAGGGTAATGAGGAGGGCGTGGTTTACCTCAGACATAGCAATCTTTAACCTATAGGGAAGGTTTTTCTTATATGACATGTCTTTTAAAAATGCACGGAGAAAAAAAAATTGCAGCTTTTTTATGATGCAGGTCAAATTGAGAGGTCATGGGCAGTTTGTGTATGGAATGACACGTCTGCCAAAATAAAAAAATAAAATAAAAAAATACATATACAAATAAATGTAAAAAAACAAAAAAACAAAAAACAAATATATATATATATATATATATATATATATATATATAAAAGCAAAAAAACGAAAATAATTATTTATACATTTATTTCCTTATTTATGTGTATATTTATTTTTTCCCATATTTATTTATTTCTTCTTTTATTTATTTCTACATTTATTTATTTCTACATTTACGTATTTCTACATTTATTTATTTCTTCATTTATTTCTTCCTACATTTCTTCCAGCGTAGGGTAATGAGGAGGGCGTGGTTTACCTCAGACATAGCAATTGAGCTCAGAGTAAGCAAAGGCGAAGGGTTGAGGCCACAGTGACACCCTGTGGCGAAATACAATAAGTATCACTGACGTTGATACGGTCTGTGATTGCAAGGTATATGGTTAAAATCTTACTGTGTGACATGGATAGGCTAGTCTTTATTCCGGATTTATATCAGGTGCGTGATTTCACATAGAGCAGCTGTTACTACACAGAGCCGTTGTTAATAGAGAAGATGCGCAAATCCACTTCATTTTCAGCGTTTTTTGGTGCATCTGTGTAGTAACAGCTGCTCTATGTGAAATCACGCACCTGATGGAATTAACCGCTGATTAGAGAACCGGCTTAACTGACGAGATGCGCATAACGATCGGCCGATCGTGATCGGAGCACCCCTAGTCTTATCCTCTAACTGAATTTATCGATGTGGATTAACGTGACATTCATACATTTAATAAGGCTGTTGCTGTCAGTATTGTTTTTGGAAATTACGCTACATTCAAATGCAATGGTCTCGTTTCAAAAGCATTGGTCAATATGCTTGCGTCGACTTCACTGTAGCCTATGTGCCCTGCTTCCTTTCCATGAGTTTTGACCGAAAAATTGAAAATATCAAGTGCTTCCATTTCAGAGTCCCTGTTTCATGTTTGTTAGCCCAGGACATTGTACAAATCCAGACCAAACGATGTTCTACGGCCATGTCCGAAATAAAGACTAGCCTATCCATGTCACACAGTAAGATTTTAACCATATACCTCGCAGTCACAGACCGTATCAACGTCAGTGATACTTACTGTATTTCGCCACAGGGTGTCACTGTGGCCTCAACCCTTCGCCTTTGCTTACTCTGAGCTCAATTGCTATGTCTGAGGTAAACCACGCCCTCCTCATTACCCTACGCTGGAACAAATGTAGGAAGAAATAAATGTAGAAATAAATAAATGTAAAAATAAATAAATGTATTAATGAATAAATGTATAAATAAATAAAAGAAGAAATAAATATGGGAAAAATAAATATATACATAAGGAAATAAATGTATAAATAATTACTTATTTTTGTTTTTTTGCTTTTCTATGTGTGTATATATATATATATATATATATATATATATATATATATATATATATATATATATATATATATATATATAATATTTTGATTTTTTTTACATTTATTTGTATATTTATTTATGTATTGATTTATTTTTTATTTTGGCAGACTTGGCATTCCATAGTTTGTGTGGATGGACAGCTGGATCGGGTATTATGTGTCCCTTAGGGGGGTCATGGATTGTGTCATAGGGGTCCGGATAATCTGTGCATGCAGGACGCAGACGATGGGAGCAGGTCTGGGGGTGATGTGCAGACGGGAAAAGGGATAACGATCCATCTCTGGCTATCGATGTGTCTCTAACAAGATCAGTGTTGGGCAGCAAATTTTGTTTTAGTCGATTAAATGCCATATGAAATACTAATGGTCAAATAATATGCATTCTTTAGAACAGCTTGCTTAAAACATGCTTAATTCTTTCAAATTTACGTTTATTCATATAAATTAAATTTAAATAAATTTTTATTAGGACTACAAGTGATTGTCAAGAGCAGTGAGTGATTTTCTCTCTTTTGTTGTTTGATTAATATTAAAGGGATAGTTCAGCCAAATAGCAAAATTATGTCATTAATAACTTACCCTCATGTTGTTCCAAACCCGTATGACCTCCATTTATCTTTGGAACACAGTTTAAGATATTTTAGATTTAGTCCCAAGAGCTCTCAGTCCCTCCATTGAAGCTGTGTGTACGGTATACTGTCCATGTCCAGAAAGATAAGAAAAACATCAAAGTAGTCCATGTGACATCAGAGGGTCAGTTAGAATTTTTTGAAGCATTGGAAATACATTTTGGTCCAAAAATAGAAATACTACGACTTTATTCGGCATTGTCTTCTCTTCTGTGTCTGTTGTGAGAGAGAGTTCAAAACAAAGCAGTTTGTGATATCCGGTTCGCGAACGAATCATTCGATGTAACCGGATCTTTTTGAACCAGTTTACCAAATCGAACTGAAATGTTTTAAACGGTTTGGGTCTCCAATTCGCATTAATCCACAAATTACTTAAGCTGTTATTTTTTTTAATGTGGCTGACACTCACTCTGAGTTAAAACAAACCAATATCCCGGAGTAATTCATTTACTAAACAGTACTGAAGATGAACACCGAGCCGAGTAAGATAATTACTATAGACAATAGACTGACTCGTTCACTTTTTTGCTTCAAAAAATTCTAACTGACCCTCTGATGACACATGGACTATTTTGAAGATGTTTTTCCTACCTTTCTGGACATGGACAGTAGACCGGAGGACCAAAGATAAACAGAGGACTTACGGGTTTGGAACAACATGAGGGTAAGTTATTAATGACATAATTTTGCTATTTGGGTGAACTATCTCTTTAATGACACAAACAACAGCTGCTGTCTCTTTAAAACTGAATTTACAGATGCAATATACTGATGAAACACATCCGATATTCTCCAGACTGTTTACATTATCTAAAAATTTGCACATCTGACCTCCCAGCCATGCAGTAGGCTTGTTCTGACTGAATCTCTTCCCAAATATTTTTGTCTCGTTACTCGTTGACAAAAATGTCATTGTATTTTCGTCATAATGTTTGTCATTCAAAATTAGTTTTTGTTCCATTATAGCCTTGTTTTCGCTTGAAAAAATGTTGACGAAAATTATTTTATTTATATATATATATATATATATATATATATATATATATATATATATATATATATATATATATGTATGTGTGTGTGTGTGTGTGTGTGTGTGTGTGTGTGTGTGTGTGTGTGTGTGTGAAGACTTTGGTTCCAAAACGCAATAAATTTACTCTGATTAATTTGAGTAAAAATGTGTTTTCATTACCAAGAAAGTGGTTATGACAGCTTCAGGTTATGATAACATAAAAAATTCAAATCCATGTTTTGATTTTAAAAGATTTATTATAATTTATAAAAAAAATTCCCGAGTGCAATAAATCCATGATTCTTTTTTTTTTTCTTTCAAAATGCAAAAAATTCATTGTATCATTATGAAAGTTCTTTTTCATATTGAAACTGATGTAAATAGTAAGTAGTAAGTTGATACACATATGACAGCCTCTGAACTTGGTCAATGCTAATCTTATATGCAGGCACTGGACTAAAATTACATTCATTAGTCATCGCTTCCAAAATGAATTCAATGGGCCATCTTGATAATGCCATAAATTAATTACAGCAATAAAATAAAATGTCATCATGAACAAGAACATGAACAACAATATCACATTAGACCACAGAAATTCAAAAATCCCTTAAATTCAACTTCCATAAGTGCATTAATCTTTGCCATGTTACAATTATTTAGTTGACTAGTGTCATGTGCTGTATTAACAAAAACATAAATGGTATTAATAAAAACACTACTACTGACAATCAACATAATACCGCATTCATAATCAAATGTGATTCATCTAATAAATGCGATATAGCGTGGCTTGTCAGTGATCTAGGATGTCGGGTGTATTCAAAGCACCGACATTACTGTCTAGAGTGTGTGGAATGGTCTGTATATATCGTATATACGTAATATATATATTGCATTCTGCAAAAAAAGGAGACTGGCGTTTGTCGCGGTTTGGAAAAAAAATACCTAATAACCTAATAACTCAGGATACTGAACAGATACAATACTGATTTTGGTGGACACTCATTTTTTTATGGTGTTTTGGAACCAAACTCTTTATATTTTGGTAAAGCAATGCGTAAAATTGCCCCCAAATATTTGCATTTGCATTGTGTAATTTTTTTTTTTTTTTTTTAACTAAATTGTTTTATATTGTTTATATTTGTGAATTTATGAAAACGCTATCTAAGAAATAGTGGGTTACACTTTAAGTTGAAATTCTTAAATTGTAATTACACACGTGTATTGAGTAATATGCAATGCAAAGGTTTAGTGTTTAATTATGCATCATTTGCTGTTATTACTATAATAATTACATGTAACATGTAACTGTCACCGTAAAATAAAGTGTTACCAAATATTGATTTTGTGTATGTTTTCTTCTAACTGTTTAAATTTCATAATAAATATATTTTCAGAACAGTTTTAGTTTACTTTTACAGTGTAAAAATGTAACCCTAAAAATGTAAAATATTAATAATAATAATAAATTCTCTTTCAGATTTATAAATGAAGCTCCTGGAACCTGCTTGCAACATATTTGCATAAAATCTGCAGAGTGTGCCGGAACGGAATAACTATTTATTAATGGAGTGATGTCACTCTCTCTTGAATATGGACCGTCAGAGATGGGATGATTGAAATTCACAGAAATAGAGGTAAGTGTTTTAACTAAAAATGTTGGTACCTGTTTGTGAAACATTTCCTGGATACAGCCACGTTGCTACTTCCAAAGTCACCATCCCAAGTCCAAATTTCCTTTGCATGCCTTTGCATAAAAGTAACTTTTAAAGGTTATGCTACATTCATAATAATGTGATTACAACCAAAACAAGCAGGTAAGCAAGTAAAAACACAAGCAAACACACAACTAATGCATTACCATTGATAAAGGTCAGCAGAAGCATATGGCATCTTATCCACAACCTCACAACCCACCCCAAAGCATGCCTCAAGACCACAGACCTCCTTTAGTACCCTTTCTCCATGCTATCCTGACTAACCCTGAAGCTCAACCCATCTGTGGATCTCCCTGCCAGGCCATAACATAACCCAGAACCCCCTGGCACTGCCAGGTGGCCCCCAATATGGCAGCCTCCTCCAGCCCACCCATTTGAGCCTCTGGGAATTCAGGCCACAATAACGAGAATGGCATATATCAGCAATCACATCAAGCTCCCAGGTTTGGCTTGTAATTGATACTTACACTGATGTGTTTCAAATGATTTCGAATCATTTTTTTTGGCGTTTGTCTTTTTTTTTTTTTTTTTTTTTTTTTAATAGCATGAGACATTTTTTTTTTCTTTTGCTGAAACCATGCAAGCATGAACAACCTCAACAATGGTATATTTCAGAACAATATCCACAATTCATGCTGCCCCCACTTTGTTCGCATATTCAATCGCAATTTAATTGCGTCAAAGCATTCTCTCTCTTTCTTTCTCCTTCACACATATAAAAAACATGCCTTTGTGAGGGTGTTGATTAGGAAGGTAAAAATATAACATGTAGGATTTTATGCTAATTAGCCTTTAAACCTTGCTCACGTCAGCAAGAGTTCATAATTAGCACGTTCGGAGGGAAGTGGCGAAAGCTTGGGCGGCGAGATTGGGTGATCTGAATGAAATTAGCAGTGTGAAAATCTAGACGTTTCTATTTTTCCTCCTACCCACACCTGTTTGCCGAGGATGGGAGATGTTTTTCCCATTTGACTGAAAGCTCACAGAACCCTTGGAGAGCTCAACATGGGGCTGTTCTCACGGCTTTCTGCTTGTTTCTTCAACACACCCTCCATATTTTCTTCTAGGTTTGCATGGAGGAAAAGGCACTGACTGATGTATTTAATGATACGCCATTTTTATTCCAGCGTTGCAAATTGTATTTAACAGCCAATTAGCTACAGGCTAGAATGAAGCCCACATGTATCTTGACATCAAATTTGACTTGTTGATTCAAACATTCAAAGCAAAGAAGACACTGACGCATACAGTTAGCAATGTCAATGTTAATTAACAAAACTGTACTTAGTGTTTTTCAGTATTTTAGTGACAGCTTTGACATGTTAGTTTGAGAATTTCCTTAAATAAGCAAAGATTATTCTTTATATAAGCAAAGTTATTTTTGATTGCAGTTTGAGAAATGTACTTGACATCTATTGGCTGGTCATGACTAACCATGATTTAATTGCACATTGTTTACAGACATTATTGTTAATATTTTTTATATATATATATATATATATATATATATATATATATATATATATATATATATATTTAGTGGAATATCCTCCTAAATCCTCTTACTTAAAAAAGGATAAACAACAAAAAAAGAATAAACAACAACAAAAAGGATAAACGAAAGATTCTTACTAGGTAATTTGTGTTGCTGTGTTATTAACTGTAACTAGCAGTGAAACACTAGCCATCTGTGACCAATGAGTAAAATATTGCATTCAGGGCAGAAAAAAAATAAAAAAATAACACACCGAAAGATCTAGTGAGGTGTTCTGTCATGAGCAAGACACAAAACACCAGCACAAAGGTCAAAGGCGTCCATCTTGCTCATGTTTACGTAAAACAAATTTAGAAAGAAAAAAAAAAACAATGAAAAAAACAGTAGAATAATATTAACAGCAAATTCTACTTCTTGGTTTGAACATTTCTCTCTTTTAGTAAATAATTTTGTGATTGACAGATTGAGGAGTGTCATTTTTCATGTTAGGTCAAAGTATTAAGTAATGCTACGAAATGTATTTAGCAGCTAGTTATTAGTCTGCAATCATGATGTGAATTTTCATATGTATTAACAATGCAAAAAATGTGGCTTCTTGAAACATTCTTTTACAAGTGAATATTTTTCTGATCGACTGATGAATGGGTTTATGTTAGGTTATTGTTATCGGTCTGTTGCGAACTTAGCAGCTAATCAGTAGTCGTCTGCAACTATGTTTTCCATTTAAGCATCTTGTTTTGAATATTCTCTTCATATGGTGATATTAGATATTGAATGAATACTATATTTGGGATTGAATGACTACTTCATGCTTAGCAGAAATTGTTAGCCATCTACAGATATCATGTAGCCTACAATCTCATATTCAGTATCTTGAGGTCAAATTCAACATCTTTGTTCGAACATTCTATTCATATGGTGAAGATATTTGGGATTTAATGAATATTTCATGCATGGCCTTTTTTGTTCGTGCCAACTGTACTTAGCAGCTAACTGTTAGCCATCTGCAGATGTAATGTAGCCTGCATTTTCACATTCAGTGTCTTGACATCAAATGTAATTTCTCTGATGACGGAGTTCCAAGTTTGATCACTTTTGTCAACATGTGCCAATGTCGCTAATCATTAGCCATCTGCAACAGTAACGTGTTCCCACATTTTGTATCATGATGTCAGGATTGACTTCTTGGTTTGAATATTATCTTACAAGTGAAGGCATCGTTATTAAGTGACGTATTTCATGCTAGGCTATAGTATATTTGTTCCCAAATAGCACGCATACGTTTTAAAAGATGTCTGTTAAAGTTCACTTCATTTGCTGTTTACATCTGATAAACTTATTTAAGATAACAGTTTTACATTCTAAATCACAAACGTCTCAAAGACATCTAAGTGTCTTTTTGACATCTAATAGATAATATCCTGTAGACGTATTGCAGATATGCAAACACTCTAGAAAAAAAAAAAATACAGATGTAAATTCAGATGCGTCAAACAGACGTCTCCATGATGTGCATATGCTATCAGGGTTGTCGTGTTGTGCTAGTTAGAGGTTAATCATTAGCTATCGGCAATCATAACATAAGTCTCAGAATCCTCAAAAAATATCCTTCAAACAGCTTCTTGTGACAAACATTCTCCTAACTCAAGATTTTCCAGGCATCTCATGACCAAGCATCTGCACAATTTCACCCTGATTTTTTATTTTATTTTTGTTCTATCCCGGGCTTGCGTTGTGTCTTGTCCTCTTGTCGGATGTGAAGTGTCCACTCTGTCTCCAAGAGAACTGTGGTTATGTGGAGTGTAGTCGGTGCCCAAGAGAGTTACAGTGTGGGTGAATGACGACTGGAGAGTATCTGAGCTCAATTTGAGTGAATTTTCTCTCTCTGTCTTGCCATCTCACTCTCTTTTTTATCTTCTTTTTTTTCAGATTGTTCTCTTTGTCCCCAGAGGAACTTAATGTAGGATATTTTACCGAACAGAATTGTGGGTGCCCGTGGGTCGGGTCTGACAGTAGACCCAGACAGGTGCAAATTAAAGAGGGAAGGACAATAGCAGAGGTGAGAGATAGAGAAAAGGAGAGAGACCGTGAAAGCCTCAATAAAACATATGGAAAAAAAAGATCCATCTACTCCAATACATCTAGTTATTCCTAAAGATATTTTGTTCTGTGCTGTAGTTTCGTTCCTTTTGGTTCAATTTTATTTCACTCATTTGCAGTGCTGTGGTTTGTGAATGTGCATTTTGGTTTTATAGATTGCTTTTGCTGTTTGTCAGAGTGTGTGCATGTGTGTGTTAGCCTGTAACAGGTGTTTATCTGTTGCTGATGCTGTTGTTTCTGGTCTTTATTTTGTGGAGAGCTGTTGTCTCGCCTGATCATTTGATTTAATTACAGGAGAGAACAGAGAAGCCTGTCGTAATTAGCCGATTTGGGAAAATGCTCTAATCCAAGCAGGTGCTTTCTGCCTGGGATAAACACACATATTCAGAAACATTAGGAATGGGCCATACCACTTGTTTTCTTTTTCGAACTTAAATACAATTCTAGCAAAGCCAACATATAGCCAATATCAATACCAGTGCTGATACATGGACATAAAGTTCATGTAAAGTTTCAAGTATACTGTTTCATGTAAATTAAAAGCCAAACTCTAATCCTATCCCTAACCGTATAGTAAGTTCATGTATTTGATGAATACACTAAGTACTTAAAGGGGGGGGTGAAATGCTAATTTTCACTCAATATCCTGTTAATCTTGCGTACCTATAGAGTAGTACTGCATCCTTCATATCTCCAAAAAGTGTTTAGTTTTATTCTATGTATAAGAGAAAAATAGTCTGTGCCGATTTTTTTCCAGAAAAACACGAGCCGCTGGAGTTGTGACGTGTGGGCGGAGCTAAAGAATCACGAGCGCGAGTAGGCTTTTGCGTTGAGAGCGTATGGAAGTTGTGACATTACCATGAGAAAAAAAAAAAAAAAACATCATCCAAAACAAACCATGGCTAACAGTCAGATTCAGCCGTTTATTTATGATCCAGAATCAGATCCCGAGGCTGAAACTGAACGAGAGCAGCAGCAGCAACGACTACAGCAGCGTCTCTATGTGGTATGTATTGAAACTGTATATATTTGCTTATGTAACCCCTCTCTCCTGGGTCCTTTCTGACGCTCCTCGCACTCGCTCCGAGCGGGGCTCG
Organism: Carassius gibelio; assembly: GCF_023724105.1. NCBI lineage: Eukaryota > Metazoa > Chordata > Actinopteri > Cypriniformes > Cyprinidae > Carassius > Carassius gibelio. Next base: position 21,354,408 of record NC_068374.1, read on the forward strand.
AACCCTGGTCTCCTCTAACAAGGAGGCTAAATTGCTACAGCCACTAGCGTCTGTTGCTAATGCGTCTCTTGAGATCGGGGAGGTTTACCTGCACAGCACTACTCGCTGGCCTCCGTTACACTTAGCGGTTTTGGAAAATGACTAAGTTCCACTTTATGTCATCTTTTTTTCTTTAAAGGTGTACAAGGTTTACTTGATGTGCTTACGTGCCGATAGCTAAGTTAACAACACAGAGATATTTGAAGCAGTTTTACTCACCGCCTGCGGTTCAACACACGATCGTGACCCTTTTTCGTTGGGACTTTCGTTGGGACTGCATTATCCTTAAGAAATAAACGATATGCAAATCCAGCGTCAAACTGGGCCTTGTTTGTAAAACAAGCATCTTCGAAATGCAGGGAACAAACAAAAACACTTGCACAACTCGGTCGATGCTCTTTAAAAATAAACTCCGTCCACTGGTCCCTTAATACAGTTTTTTTGGTAATCTGTGCAGGATTGTCTTGCCCTCGCAACCAAAAACACACTTCTTTTGTGACATTTCGCTCTCGCTCTGATCAGTGAATGTCTCGTTTCTGCTCTGCTATACGGGAGAGTGCGCTCTTCCGGGAGGAGTGCCCTTTGAACCCATATAAGGAAATTCCGCTCCATCTAACGTCACACAGAGCCATACTCGAAAAAAACTTTCCGAAAATTGTGACAAACCGGAAGGAGTATTTTTGGAACAGAAATACTCCTTCAAACGTACAACTTAATTTTTGAAACTTTTTCCATGTTTAGCATGGGAATCCAACTCTTTAACAGTGTAAAAAACTCAGTATGCATGAAATAGCATTTCACACCCCCCCTTTAAATGTATAGTCCTTGTTACACTGTAACAAGGACACCTTAAAATATAGTGTAACCAAATTAACATAGCTAAGATTAATAAATGCTGTAGAAGTATTGTTCATTCTTAGTCAATTTTAAAGGGGGGGTGAAATGCTATTTCATGCATACTGAGTTTTTTACACTGTTAAAGAGTTGGATTCCCATGCTAAACATGGACAAAGTTTCAAAAATTAAGTTGTGCGTTTGAAGGAGTATTTCTGTTCCCAAAATACTCCTTCCGGTTTGTCACAAGCAGAGGTGGGTAGTAACGAGTTACATTTACTTCGTTACATTTACTTGAGTAATTTTTCGGGGTAACGAATACTTTTCGGAGTATATTTAAAGATGGGTACTTTATACTCTTACTTGAGTACATTTTTTGAGAAAAATCTGTACTTTTACTTCGTTACTGTGGGCGACGCCCCTCTCGTTACTTTATCTTCATGCAATAAATGCTTTAGTTTATTCCAAACGCGCCGTCTACTTTTCTCTCGACAATGAGCGATGCCCATTCGCGAATGATTCATTCTTTTGAGTCAACTCTGTTCAAAGGCTTGATCAAACCAATTGGCAAACGAGTGAATTGGTTCATGAATCAGTTTGAAGGAGTCGTTCAGTTCCCTGGAGAAACGCGCTGAGCGTCTGAAGCGGTTCACTCAGAGTTGTAACGTTTAAGATCATCAGCAGCGTTGAAAACGGGGCTATGGAACTGCACTGAATTGAAAGCTAATCTGCAAAGGCTATTCTTTGCTTGCGATGGAGATCCTTATTAGATGAACGCGTGTGCTGTCTACTGTTTAACAGGTAATAACTTGGGCTACATTCGATTACAGTACACGATACCACTGTGACATTAGTTTGTTGTACGTGTGTGGCTTATAACAGGTTGAATGCAGCTTCCAAAAGACAAAGAATAGCCGATTAAGATTTTATTAATTTTAATACAATCACACCAGTGCGAGTACGTTCAGCAAGTCATATCATCAGCTGCTAAATTCAGATCTGTGATCGCTTGCTGGCGCTGAGCCAGAGACAGACGCGTTTTTACAGCGCTGCGCATTAACCAATCACACACGGTTCTGTTGAGCTTTTGAATGCATTGGCCAATCAGAGGTGTTCCGATGAGTCATCGCTGAAATGCCGGTGCTTCCTTCACTCGCTCACTCACTGAATACCTTTCTGGCGAATTCTCTCGTCAGAAACAACAAAGTGCAGATGTGTGTACGAATCTATAATTAAGATATTGATTTCACAGTGTTAACAGTTTCAGTGATTTTAATGGTAGTTTCTGAGAGTGAATGAAATCTAGACTGTCAGTGAAAATTATGTTTAATAATGTAAATGTTATTTGCTCTCTTTCTGAACAATGAAAGATTAGTAGCAATATTTATATCACATTAACTTTCAATGTTAAATTCACATTTAAAATAAAGTCAGTCGTATTAAAAATATGTTATGGCATGACACCTATATTTGTTACTTAAATAAACAGACAGGGTTTTATAATAAATTACATAAATTGGATTAAAGGCTGATGAAATATATACATTTATACACACACACATACATTACATACATTTTTTGTCTATATATCTATATAAAAAAAGGCTCCGTATATATGACCCAAAGTAACTAGTAACTAACTACTTGAGTAGATTTTTTATCCGATACTCTTTTACTCTTACTCAAGTAACTATTCAAGGCTAGTACTTTTACTTTTACTTGAGTAAATATTTCTAGAATTACTTTTACTTTTACTTGAGTAAAGTTTTTGGGTACTCTACCCACCTCTGGTCACAAGTTTCGGAAAGTTTTTTTTCGAGTATGGCTCTGTGTGACTTTAGATGGAGCGGAATTTCCTTATATGGGTCCTAAGGGCACGTCTGCCGGAAGAGTGCGTGCTCCCGTATAGCAGAGCACTGAGAGCACAACAGGCATTCACTGATCAGAGCGAGAGCGTCGCGAAATGTCACAAAAGGAGTGTGTTTTTGGTTGCCAGAGCAAGACAACCCTGCACAGATTACCAAAAAAAACAGCATTAAGGGACCAGTGGATGGAGTTTATTTTAACAGAGCATCAACGGAGTTGTGCAAGTGTTTTTGTTTGTTCCCTGCATTTCGAAGATGCTTGTTTTACAAACAAGGCCCAGTTTGATGATGGATTTGCCTATCGTTTATTTCTTAAGGATGATGCAATCCCAACGAAAAAGGGTCACGATCGAGTGTTGGAACCACAGGCGTTGAGTAAAACTGCTTAAAATATCTCTGCCTCCTTGTTAGTGCGTCAGCCTCCCATTCCGGAGACCCGGGTTCGAGCCCCGCTCGGAGCGAGTCATTGCTGCTGCTGCTCTCGTTCAGTTTCAGCCTCTGGATCTGATTCTGGATCATAAATAAACGGCTGAATCTGACTGTTAGCCATGGTTTGTTTGGGATGATGGTTTTTCCCTCACGGTAATGTTACAGCTTCCACAAGCTCTCAACGCAAAAGCCTACTGGCGCTCGTGATTCTTTAGCTCCGCCCACACGTCACGCCTCCAGTGGCTCGTGTTTTTCCGGGAAAAATCGGTACAGACTATCTTTCTCTTATGAATATGATAAAACAAAAGACTTTTTGGAGTTATGAAGGATGCAGTACTACTCTATAGGTACTCAAGATTAACAGGATATTGAGTGAAAACGAGCATTTCACCCCCCCTTTAACTAAAGTAGTTAACTAATATTAACCAATGAACCTTATTGTAAAGTCTTACCAAAGAGAAATGCATACAAAACTGATTAGAGTTGGGTACCAAAACCAGGTGCCAATATAGTATGCGCCTGAGCGATCGATTGAAATATCTGTCCTGGTTCTCCAAAATGTACACAAGACAAATGGGCATCGCTAGGCTTTTATAGCAGGGCTATAGCATATAGCTCCATGAAATGTAAACAAATTCACGATCGCCTCAGAGTCAGTCCCCTTAAATTTCAAATGAAAACGGCGGCAGACCTGTCTCCTCCCCGTCTTTCAGTGCGCTCTTCAATTCCCAGACCACGGCGGAGCAGCGTGAGCAGACTTAAACAGAAACAGAGGACACAAGGTGTGTTTATCGATATATTGTTAGAATATCTGTATCTGTGCAGTTCTTTGTCATAAATAGCCTTTTAAAAGGTCACGAGTGAGGAATCGGTTTCTCATCTACTGTAAAATTTCCGCTCCGTTCACCGTTCATCACACCCCATCTAGCCCTTTAGACATTTGAACGGATACTATAATTACACTTATTTAAATATATTTAATTTAATTATACATATTTTATACATTATTTATGTTAGCATTTATTAGGCTTAGAGTAAGGGGAGCTTGGGAAATGAGAGCATCCAAGTGTGTGGATTTATTTTAAATATTTTGTAATGTTCTTTAACGTTATCCATAGGTTTTTTATAAGTATCGGTTCTGGCACCGTTTAGACACCGGTACTGTTTTAAAAGTATCGAAATGGCACCAGTATCGTAAAAAAAAAAACAATCGATACCCAACCCTAAACCAGATTGATAAAAAGTTCATGTTTTTCACTTCACAGGTTATAATATACATTAGTGAGAATTTATTTTCTTAAAACAGCATTAACATAGAAAGATATATAAACACCAGAGAAAATGTCTATAAAAAATGGAACCAACTGCATTTTTGCTTTCATTGTCTTTCTGTAAAGAATAACCTGTGTGTCTGTGTGTGTGTGTGTGTGTGGAGTTACTGCGTGAGGTTTACTTGTGGCCAGCGGGGAGCTATTTTATAGATTATCCATCTCTAGAAGCTTACGGTCCAATAACGCAGTCTACAGTAGCCCTGGGCTCGTGTACAATAGGAAGGGGAAATGGTGCCTGACGCAAACAGCCTGTTTCGCACCAGATTGAGGGGTCAGTTACGCAGCTTGAAAAAACCCTGTTTTGCTGTATTGCACTTCCCCAGGGTGTGCGTGTGCGTGCGTGTGTGTGTGAGAGAGAGATTTAATAAATGTGTGTGCAGCCTCTGTGTTTCCAATTAAATGCATGAAATGAAAGATGCCAGCTTCACAGTTGATTTTGTCTGCATGTATATACGTGTGTGTTGAATATTTTACATGTGTATGTACATGCGCCCGGTGTACAAGGTGTATAGTTGTTTTTGTGCAGAGAATCCATGAGTTTTATTGACGTGGTCCTTATGGAGTGATTCATTTCACTGCATACTCAGTTATGCACAGAGTTCTCTCTCTTCACAGAGTTCTCTCTCAGTTATGCACAGAGCAATCTCTGTTCCCAAGAGAAATTATACTATTAGCACAAACGTTTGTTTATATTTATACAAGTATTTGAGATATGGTCAATGACTGAATAAGAGTGTGCAAGATGAAGGGAAAATATTTTACACTTTGAAAAGTTTTTAGAAATGTACAGCTTGTATTTATATTGGTTTTGTTGTTTATTTTGTATTTTATGTATTAAAAATGGTCATGTGTTGTATCCATCAGGTAAAAGTATTTGTAATTTATTTTCCTTAAATTCTGAATATGCGAGTGTGCACATTTAATCATTATAATAAGTAAATAAATAAATAAATGTTTATTATAAGAAATAATTATTTCCTAAATATCATTACATTTTAGAAGGCTGTACAGCATGTACAAGTAATAATAAATGATAATGTCACACTACTGATGATTTTCCTTACACAAATATATATTTAGAAATTAAAATGTATTCACATTACTGAATTTGACTTTTAAAAGTATTGTAACATCAATAAGGTGAAATGCTTATTCATTAAACTATGGTTTTGTGACGAGTGGGGCGGGGCCGAGAGACGTGGGAACAGGAGCGAGGCCGGTGGAGTGATTGGAAATGAGTGACACCTGCTTGACCCACCGGTGTCGAGTCCCACGGAGGAGACGGAGGGATATAAAACCGAAGCGACGACAGTGACGGACGAGAGAGGACCAGGCCTGGGTTTTTAAGTTGTGTTTGGTTTTTATTTGTGCGCGTCAGTCGTCTGTGAGGGGCTGACGTGCTGCTGTTTTGTCTTTTATTTTGTAATGAAAGTTTATATTTGATTGTCCTTCGGTTCCTGCCTCCTTCCTGTGATGGGACGCGCACAAATAAAAGCCAAACACAACTTAAAAAACCCAGGCCTGGTCCTCTCTCGTCCGTTACTGTCGTCTCTCTGGTTTTATATCCTTCCATCTCCTCCGTGGAACTCGAGACCAGTGGGTCGAGCAGGTGTCACTCATTTCCAATCACTCCACCGGCCTTGCTCCTGTTCCCACGTCTCTCGGCCCCGCCCCACTCGTCACAGGTTTATTCTATGGTTTACCGTTTATCACTATAGATTGTAACATGTTTAATAAGGTATTACCAAGGCTAATACCAGTATTTCTTCATTAAATTAAAATAAACATTAAAATAAAAGTGTGAGAAGGATAGAAAAATGTGTAAAATGTATTTACTTTTTACACAAGTTTATGTGAGCTATTGAGAATAAGAGTGTGTGTGATGGATTAAAAGGATCTATGAGAGGATAGACCCCCTGTAGGTATATTGATCTCTGCAGGTCTCTGCCTCTGGACCCCCACAAGGGTCTTTTGACTGACTTCAGGAGTCTAGCTCCGGCTAACAAAGAGCCCTACACCAACCCTAGACACACTGTGACCCTTTTACCCCCCTGCTGCCCCCACACCAAGAGCCCCACTGCTGAGAGTTAAAAAGCCCCAACCCCGCACCCCCCCCCCCCCCCAACACACACACACTGACATTTCATTCAGCAGGAATTAGAGAGGTCTGAACTTCCCTGCACTCGAGCGCACACACACTTAGGATAGTGTATTATTTTTCTTTATTACAAGGTGTAGTGTTTTACACCAGAGCACATTAAAAAACTCTTTTATGGTTTTATTTTATCTGTGTTATGTTTCATCTTTGTCATACATTCAAATAGATATCATGCATTTATGGGATAATATTTTAACAATAGCATTGTTGTTGTTGTCGTTGTTGTTGTATTTCTAAATAATAATACTAATAATTCTAGTACTTTATTCACATTATAATATTTAAATAATTAGAGTAATTATAATAGTGTATATATATATATATATATATATATATATGTAAAAACATTACACATTTTTACACACACACACACATATATATATATATATCTAATGACTAAACTTGCATCATCGTTTTCAAAAGCCTCCGTTTTCACAGTCCACACTACAATGCGAAAACGGCATGTCTAAATGTATCCATCAGTATGGATAGAAGGCCAAAATTGTGTGGTTCAATGGACTATTGAACCACACAAAAGCCCCTTTCACACTGCACGCTGGACTTGGAAAATTGCTGTGTCGCCTTCTGTGTGAACGCAAACACATCCCGGTATTGATTCCGGGATTGCTCCTGGGTCAGGGACCTAGTAACATTGCTGGGTTCAGTCCTGGACTGAGCGCTGTGGGAACAAAAGCCAGAACTAATGGCGTAAAGGGTGTGTCGTAGTGATGATGCACGTCATCGCGCGACTCTTTTACCAAGTGTTTTGAAGGTAGATCAGCGTTTGCGATGAAAAAAAAGATAAATGTGCAAACCGTAATGAAGCAGAGATCAGTTAGCTTCTCACTTTCCGCGCTGACGCTGAGATTTCAACAGCTTCAGTGAAAGCATAACGTGGCTAGCGTTTTCGACTCATTACACATCACATTCTGATGTCACGTGTCATAACGGGACATTTACGGGTTGTGTGTGAACGCACGCACATATTCTGGGTAATCATTGGCAGTGTGAAAGTGCAAAATCTAACAACCCGGGAAAAAATGCTGGGACACATTACCCGTGTATTTTTCGAAATGGCAGTGTGAAAGAGGCTTAACTTTTACACTATACGCTGGACTACATTTCCCATCATCCATTACACCGATTGCACCAGCTGTCATCAATCTCCTCCTCACCTGAAAGCGATTACTCCCACTATATAACACACTCTCAGATCCTGCTCAATTCGCCGAGTATTGTTTAGCGTTTATCCCTCATTCAGCGATAGCTACTTTACAGAGCCAGTTCTTGTTTAGTCTTGCCTTGCTTGTTTTCCTGTGTTTAGATTGCTGCCTGTGATTTCCCATTGCCATTTACCCTTTTGTCTTGCTGTTTCGGACTCTGTTTGACTATTGCTGTTATCTGGATTTTCCCATTTATTTTGGATTACTCTTCTGTCTTGCCCTCAACATACCTGTTTGCCATTGTCTGACCCTCGCCTGTTTTGACCATAGAATAAAGCTTTGTGCATGGATCCACATCTCATGTCTCGTCAGCCCCGTAACAGAATGCAGCAGCCACTTGTTTTAGTTAAAAATAACAGTGTTCTGTGATTGTTGATGCTTGATTGTTGGAGCGTGTATACTGGGATTTCATACATTTCATGGAAAAAAAGTAACGTAACTAGTAACAAATTACTAATTACTTTTGAAATAATGTAATCAGAACAGTAACATGATTACTTTTAAAAGGAGTAATCAGTAGTTTGATTACATTTTCAGAGTAACTTGCCCAACACTGGTTACAAATAAATAAATACATGTGATATTATGTGCTTAAATGTCCAGTATTATTTATAATGAGCCAGTTTATTTATTTATTTATTTTTTTTTGAAGGTTATTGCAAAGATAATATGCCTACATTATTTGTCACCTTTCAGATCACACATTAATATGCGTTTTGCGTGCATATTTGTGTGTATGTGTTTTTTACACCTTCAGATGGCAGCTGACACATATTTTTCTATGAGCGTTCTCCTCCGTTCTGTTTTACCTTTAGAAACAGCTATGAGTCCTATGTTTGGCAAAGTGTCAGTGAATCATCTGCTCTCTTCTGATTGGTCACAATTTCCTAAAAGGGATCCTTGCATCGCTGACAAATAAACTATTTAATTGACTAATTAAAAGCAGCTTGAATGGAGATTGCAAGGATATGAACACAGTCTTACTTTGTTTACTGAGCTTTAATTGTATTTTTTTTTTTATTTTATTTTTAGTTTCCACATCAATTATCTCCGCTGATAGATGGTTACTGCCATATGGCAGCATGCTAATGAACAACTACTATTCCAAGAGCCCCAACAACAAATTATTTGATAAAAAAACTTTACACACACTTGAAATCTTGAAACTTTTTCTCTTAAGGCCTTCCATTAAGAGAGTAATGGGCAGTTAACACCAAGGATGATAACTATGTTTTAATATTTTTTTCTAATTCTATGTGAATAGGGACGTCCACACCACAACTATATCAATAACAACAAAGAGGAACTGAACCAGTTTCATAAAATTTGTTTTGTTTTTCCAGCTGATCAAAAATAAAACATCCCCATACAATCAGAATCCATCCAACTTTAAAGAGCTCAAGCTTTTAAAGTGGTACACGACTAACTGAAGCATGCACTAAAAATAAAAAGCATGTAATCATCCATTGGTGTGACTGTGAAAGAGTATTGATAGATAAAGTTCTAGTGCAAAACAGAATGAGCAACTTTGTTGTTTACATAAACAGCTACCATGCTAACCAAAATAGAACATAAGTGACTAATTTTGAATGCTCTGCATAGGCAGTAAGCCTGCGAAGCACATAGACAGCACTTACATGAACGGAGCAAGAGGCTTGTCTTACAGTTGATTTAAATTCAGTTTTGTTGTTAGCAGTTGTAACAGTATGACCTTTAAACAATATGGGTACACAAAGGTTGGGCAAAACAGAACATTTTAGATATAAGTTAAATCTATTCATAGTTGAAATCTGAAACTTTTCAGTCAATGGTCGTATGGTCTAAGTGAGTATGAATTCCTGCTGATCATCTGAGATTGTGGTGAAAATTAATTCATGGAATGTGTGGGAAATGTAGAGAATACGTAGTTTTGCTGTTGAAAGCTTGTTGTCAATCTTTCATTTGATACTGATAAAACAAACTTTATTCAGTGATACAAGCTGAATTTTTCAATTGGATGGAAAAAACATAAAAGAGACTTACTTTGTCTTTCTGATCATTCTTTTGGGTTTAAGAGAATATTGAATGTGAGCATAAGCATGTGTCTGAATGAGAAACATAGCAAGAAAGAGAGAGTTAGAAAAACAAGCCCGGGAAATAAGTCAGTCCAAGGACAAACACTATGATGTCAGGCAAGTGGACAATGGTAAAGGATGGAGCAAACAACGAAATAATATAAAATATGAAGTGAAGCAGAGAGTAAGATTAGAGTGCTACAGCCCACTTGACTCCACATAAACAACACCAAGCCTCATATGTAAAAAAAAATAAAAAAAAACAAAACAAAAAAAACAAACAAATAATAATACATAGAAAAATCATCACTTTCCATATAATTGTATGTGTTGAATAACATATCGTGGCAAAAAGGGCAACTTTTAACTATGTTGTCATTGGAAATTCGTATGAATTGATGCTGATACAAATCTTATTTTAAGTCAATATTTTAATCGATTATCTGTTTTGTTGTTTAGTTACTGTGTTACTGTCCATTTGTAGTTTTATGACTACACAATAACTACTAAGAATGTACTATATATATATATATATATATATATATATATATATATATATATATGTGTGTGTGTATATAAATAAATTCAAATTAGATTTTATAATTTTAATATTAATAAAAATGCTGAACATTTGAATTTACTCTCTGCCGCCAGTAGGTGGTGCTAATGGAAAAGCAGCAATAAAGCGTTTCTGTCATAAACACAAATTTAAATAAGTAATATGAAAAGAAAATGCCATCAAAACTTTTCTGAACAGTGTTAGTTCATTTCAGATTCATGTAATCTCCCACGCTGAGATTAGAATATTCTTCCAATATTTCGTACCACAAGAACAGTGATTTTTCTTTGCCTGCTAGCTCATTCTCTCCTTTTTGCCTCCATTTTCAGCGTGTCCCATCTCTAGCCTCTGGACTCTTAACGTCCTTTTTGCAGGCTTTGTAATATTTGTGGTTGATGCTCAGGTGCATCTCTAGTAAAGAAGATTTTTTGCTGAACCCATGGTCCTTGTAACCATGGTGATTCATAAAATGCAAAACAATGGCTACCGTCACCTGAGGTGTATGTTTTTTGGCTAGAAGGTTGAAAGGCTTCTAGAGCCCTTACCTCTTTGACAGTACAGTATGTTTTTATGTAATAATTAATGTCTGCTTGTGTGACAGTCACAATTTCTTTATAACATCTCTGCATCGAATATATTGGCAGGCCACTTCACACACAAACAAACACACACACACGCGCACACGGTTTGACAGATGTGAGACCTACCTTTAAGGTAAATTAGTAATTTTCTCTAAATTTCCACACCTCTATAGGAAATGACAGTGGCACCTGCTTTGCCTCAATAAGTATAAACATTCCTACCACAAAAATCACTTTACCATCTCTCAGATAAATCACATGTCTCTCCCTGCTCTTCTGTTTAATGGCATATCCACTCTGACACAGTAAAAGCGAACATTAACTTGTTTCGTGTGGTCTGAAAGCGCATGAAATGGAGCTGTGCTGTAACCAACCGTATTTTTGGAGTTGTTGCATCTGTCTCCTCACACAGACATGCTTTAGGCACCAAAGCCGCCCCCGTGCGCTTCAGACGTCTTCATGACCAATGGGGTTGACGCTTTATAAGGTGGTAATGAAACTCACATTTCCACACTTTATGGTGTGCATTCACAATCATTACAGCCAATGCATTAAAGTGACTGAGATCGTAGGGGTTTCTTTCACATATTCGCTTGCATTCGATTCCATGGTAATGTACAAAAACCTACGTTGATAATTCAGGGCAGTCTATTCTGTTTGCTGTAAAACCAAATGATTTCTTCTTTATTTGTTTAGAGCTCAGGCTCACCGTTGTGGGTTTGTGCAGATTAGTGTTATTGTTAGTTAGAAATCAGGATACTCTCACTCTTAAAAAGATATGTTCCACTTACAACAGAAAGGAAATAGGACACTTCTTTTTATGATGTAATTGGAGAACCTTTCTGAAGTTCCATATGATGTCACATGAGAACCCTTTCCAATGATGTCATTGGAGAAACATTTTAAATTGAATATGATGTCATGGGAGAACATGTAATTTCCATATGATGTCATAGGATAACATTTTCAAGTTTCACGTGATGTCACATGAAAAACCTTTTTAATATTCATATATTGTCATGGGATAATGTTTTTAAAGTTCCTATATTTAAGTATCCTATAAAATGTCATAGGATATATATATATATATATATATATATATATATATATATATATATATATATATATATATATATATATATATATATATATATATATATATATATATAAAGATGTCACAGGTAGGGCTGGGTATTGTTCAAAATCTTTCGATACCGGTTCCTAACGATACTTTTTTCGATACCACATGTTTTTAAATCTATTTCAACATCAGCACAAATACATTAAACACACAACTTTTTCACCTTAATTAAAACAAATTCTGGTAACACTTCACACTCAGGATAACATTATTAATACAACTGGTTGTGCTTTTTGGATAGGGGTGTGCTATTCAGCGGCGGACTGGGACCAAAAAGTTGCCCAGGCTTTCTGGCCCACAGTAGCCCACCACATCATAACGCAAACGCCCCTGTTTTTATGTCATCTATTAATTTTATATTTAAGTAAACAGTTTGGGGATTTTAACCAATAGGGCAACTGATCCTCCGTTGAAAAAAAAAAAGAACAACAGCTGTTCATTTAACAACTCCAAGTGAGCGATACATGCTCATCAAGACACAAACATTCTTCTAGAACTCACTCGTTGCATTCAGTTAGCAGATCCATGCGAATCATGCATGTTTTTCGTTCGATTCCATAAAGGCATCGGAGTTCGGTACCCAGCCCTAGTCACAGGAGAACCCTTTGTAAAATAAAAATAAGCATGTGCTGTTGTGTCTGTATGAATGCATTTTCTTGTTTTCCATGTTGTTCGGTATGTGTGTTTTGTAAATGCACATACCACATGCCTACTGGTACCGTCTCAGTGAGCTCATAATGTGACCTGACAGCCTACATCCCCCAGCATGCCGAGCTCAGAGGGGGCGCATACTGGCAGCTGTCACGGACGTCACTCACAGTAACCACTGGGGTATAGAGCCATGGCTTCATAACTCCTTTATTTTTGGAAAAGAAGGGATGGAGGAACAAATAAGAGGAGTTTGAGTGACAGTTGGGGTTGGGGAGGGGGGGGGGCGCGTTAGACGAATGCCAGGTTGTTCTTTCACTTGGTCTGAAGAGACTCAGAAAGTAAACAATAATATGATGTCCAGGCAAGATTAATCAATAGCAGAGCAAACATAGTCTGATTAAGACAGCTCTCTGCACAAAGACCAGTGTCAGAATCCCTGGGAAATATTTGCCAATAAACATCAGCTTTCCTCTCATTCTCCATTCAGAGCTCTCCCTAAACTACCAATATCTCACCCTAAAACCTTGCTTTTCTTTTAGTACACCTGCTTCGCCCTCACTTTCATCCTCTTTCCTTCCACATTCCTCTTAGAACCCATCGGCTCAATTATGGATGTGAATTACATGTGGCAGAGAGCCTTTTAAGAGTAAATGATTGAAAATGATTGTGCTCACTTGTAATTAGATGAGGAATGGCTACCCAGAATGTACAGTAATTCCTACTGCGCTCTCTCTCTCTCTCTCTCTCTCTCTCTCTCTCTCTCTCTCTATCTATCTCTTTCTCACTTTCTCTCTCTCTGGCCTATACATGTCTGGTTTGCTTTTTGGAGCATCTCAGTAGTCTAATTGCCATCAACAGGGGGCAAAATTAAAAAAGGCTACGCTAATTCAGAGAGTGAGATAAAAGGGTGGAGAGAGTTTTGCCTATTTAGAATTAAATTTGACAAAATGAATGAATATTTAAGAATGACACGTTAGTTTTCAAGTTAGGCTCAAAGGACTAAAATAATTAGTGACAAAAAAATTCCTTGCTCTTTTAACTTCACATTTTCTTTTTTTTTTTTTTTTCTTTTTTTTTCAGTTTTTTGTCAGTTGCAGTTTATTTATTCGTTGATTTTGCAAAATGATCCAGAACAAAACCTTTTGCTTCAGTGAAAGGAGTTCACAATCTTAGTGCCACAAATTTGTTCACAAGTGATATTTCAGACTAAAATCAATTATATGGTGAATCTAAGTTTCATCTAAATTTTAATTGATAAAAAATTGTTCTTATAATTAAGATACAGCATCATCATGTGCACTTTTGTATCATACGGAAACACCTTTGTTTTCTGAAAAATCACACAGAACAGGATGAAATAGTAATTGTGTTAAATACTATACAACAAAATACAAAATACTAGTTTCACATATATATTTTTTTAACATTCTGAGTTAACATGTTGACCTCAGCAGTCCTGATTCTATTTTCCAAGCTTTCATCTTTGTCCGGACACTTTTACACAGTGACTGACGCTGTTCTTCAACACAACACTATTCCTCAGTCTAGGATCTTTGCTGCTGTCTTACACAAGCAAGTAAAACTATGAGGAGAAACTACAGGCTGCAATATATTCATAAATAAAGAATAAGGCAAAAGATACAAAGTGAGACAAAAAGAAACACTGAGGCAATTGGGGAATAAAAATCAAATAACTTTCAACGTTGTCTAGTATTTTCAGGCATGGCTCATGTCTCTGTTCCAGCTCCTCAGCAGATGAACAAATGTTTTCTTAAAATAGTCTAGTGCCGCTTCTCAAGATATGCACGTTAAGTGAGAATTTGATGAAATTGTTGCTATATGCTATGACAAGCCACACTACATCTCAATTTTTTAACACTAATACTGTGAAGACTGTAAAGAAGGGCTTTAGTGGAGAGAAACTGTGAAGTTACATTTTTGACCTTCAGTCATTTTTGGAATAGAAATAGCAATAGCTAATTTCCACCCCATAAAGTGTAACTTCACTGTGTCTAGCCATAATGGATCCTGGTTCAGACTGTCTTTACCTCTTATAATGGTCTTTTATCCTTTAAACGAGTCTTAAAAGTACTCAAAAAAAAAAAAAAAAAAAAAAAAAAAAAGGTTTTCTGCTGCTGCTTCTGAAAAACTGAAACCAACAAATTTGAATTCAAGTTAAAGTTGCTCAGGTCGAGTATGTTCTTCCAGCTTTTAAACAAAACTACACTTTACAATCTTTATATGCTTCATGTTTGAATTGCAGCACAGTTATAGCTGTTTGGTATTTACATTAACCACCTACATTTTGAACCTAATAAAGCAGACTCTGATTGCATGGTGACCTTATACTTCGATGAAATTAATGTACCTTAGCAAATATCAGTCTTCAGCATAAAAAAGTGTCATTTACAAAAATAGTGTTAGATTACCATGATAAATTCATTTTAAAATCGAATTAAATGCAGACCATTCTGAATGAAGTATAAACAGACTGGACAGAAGCAAAACAATATTTACTCTAATTGTAATTTAATGAAGTCTACAAATCACTTATTTTATTTTCCTAGAAATATATTAATTATATTATATTAATTATATTAATAAATAAAATAATCTTCATTAATTGCAGACTTTGCATGCAGTTTAGCAGTAGCTGGCTAATTCCATTAACAAACTTATAACAAGCGAAACACATGAGCACACAGGATGCATTCAGATTTCAGTAGAACAAACCAGTGAGGGCAAGATTGTGTTTGGGTCAAACAAAACGTAACGTATTACAAAACGTACATTTATGTACATAGAAAGCTTTGTAAAATGCAAGTTAAGTTTCTGCTTCAAAGTTTCAAATACCATCTGCGAAAAAATTTCAAATGAACGGTGAAATATTGTTCCATTGTTTCTCAGCAATATATTTAGGTACAAATGAAACCACATACTGTACTTATTCTAACCTGTACTAATAATATATAAAGGAAAAAGTAGTCATACTAACTTTTATTACAATTTAAATGATTTAAAACATCTTGCTTGTTAATGGGTAAAACCTAGTGGTTTAAAGGAAAGTGGCAAAAATATCTAAATATTTAAAATGATCATTAATTAGTATTTTAATTAGTAGATAGATAGATGGATGGATGGATGGATAGATATATAGATAGATTATGATCACACAATAGCCTACATTTTGTTCAATAGAGCCAAGTGCTCGCTAAACCGACTCGCTCTCAACCACTTCAAGTCAATTTGATTTTGATTTAAACATCAACTGAAATGGTGACATTTGAGTGGGCAAGTTTACTTTGCAATTAATCTTTTTTTCAGCAGTTTGACCTATTCAGTATGATGTATGGCCAAATTGTAAGTGTGAGATCAGCCAATTATATTGAAGAATAAATATGATTCATGGATGCATCATCTCTTTAACTAATTTGTTTAAATTCTTTAAAATGTTTTAGGCTGTCCGCTTGTAGATGTATATGTTGTTAGATAATTATTTTACTAGTGGCCATTTTACACTGAAACAAGTATTGAAAATATATGTAGAGCCACATTTACGTTTAGATCGGGTTGCATCACTTCATAAAATTGCTTGCAAAAGCAGAGTGATTTTACTGTTATCATTAAACACAGTAGCATGAAGGACACAAGACAGTGTATCAATACTAGTATTTTTGAAGAGGTTACACTTCTGAAATCTTCTGACAGCTGAAATCTCATCCTCTTTTAGACACAGAGTATAAGGCTGTTTGAGGTGAGTAATGCTTGTAGATCACGGAGAACAAGATATACACTTACAGAACTCCTCGTTTCTGGCCCTTTTAAGGGTCTTATGCATTATTCAAGCAGAAATATAAAACTAGTGTGCAGGGTTTAGTAGTCATGTGTGAAGATAGCAGGCACTGTTAAAAATCGCTGTAAAAAAAAAAAAATCAGACCAAATTTTGACAGTAACATGCTTTTTTTTTTTTTATTAAAACAGTGCATTCTAATATTCATACATTTCGAGAAAGTAGCCTGCTGCTATATTTCGTTAATTAACAGCATTCAAAGTCGACACTCGAATCACAACCTACACCCTAATTCACTATTCCCTATTTTACTTATATAGTCCACCTGACAGAGAGAATGAAAACTAATGATTGAATTTAGACACTGATGAACACCTGCTGTTAATGAACACATTCACTGAAGAAAAGAGAAACAAAACAAACACAAGGAATACAGCTGACTTCAGCCACAGCCTTAGATGAAATCAACTAAAGATTTGAACGACTCAACAAACAGCTTTACCAGCTTCACTCATTACTAACCAGACTGACTTAATTTCTGTCAGATTAGAGATCAAAAGATCTTATTGAGAGTTACAGCGATTTTGGTGATGATGTTTTATTGTTTCGATTGACATTGCCATTGTGGAGATCAGTATTTGCTTTAGTTGGGCTCCTGACCTTTGACTTTTGAACTTTAGGTTTGGTTTGATTGCTATATCTGTGTCTTTAATATACATCTGTTATAGCAAGATTAATGTTGGTGATCAAGTGATTATTACTGTTTGTAATAACCATAATCTACTATACTGACTTAAAGGGATACTCCACCGTGTTTTCATATTAAACTATGTTTTTCCCTTACCTAAGACAGTTGATACATACCTCTCTCGTCTCAGTGCGTGCACTCAATCGCTTTGGCACGTGGTGACACTTTGAAAGTTTTCCAAGGCAAGTGCTTGTAAGCACTTCGTCTTGGCGCAGTAATATCTTCACTAGAGGGAGCGGGGGCCGGTGAGAGGATTTTTCTCGAGTGAAGATATTACTGCGCCAAGGGGAAGTGCTTACAAGCACTTCCAATGGTATTCCGCCATACAATATAGTTATCCATTTTACACGCTTAGAAAAGCGCAACGTTTTGCTTTGTGTTACCGTCCTAGGTCAGGTTACACTACGCGAGTAACTGTATTTAAATAGGGAAAACGTGGAGGTGTTTGGTAGCTTCTCTGCTTGGCCCATATTGAATGAATGGGCTAAGCTAAGTGCTTTAAAAGTGACACAGCGCGCCAAAGCGATTGAGTGCACGCACTGAGACGAGAGAGGTATGTATCAACTCGTCTTAGTTAAGGGAAAAACATAGTTTAATATGAAAACACGGTGGAGTATCCCTTTAAAGAGTTGCTGGATTAATTTGGAGTTTAGTTATATGATTGTATTACACATTATTATTTTATCTTTGATTCACTCTGTAAGACTGAACAGTAATGTGACAACCAGAACATAAGGATTTAAAAAAACAAGAATATTTTGAGCACAGTCAGTTGCTCTAGTATCAATATTCAATGAGAGAAGAGACACGTGAGTGGATCAGAAATAATATAATGTTTGTTCTTATCAGTCTATAAACAACAATACCAGATTTGTATTTGTATTTTATTTTTTAAAAGCTGACTTTTTTTTGCTATAACAAGTTCCAAAGACACATTGTTACAGCAGACAAAACCAAAGCAAACAAACAACAATGACAAAAAAAAAAAAAAAAAAAAAAAAAACAACAACAAAAAAAAAACCTAATGTTAAAAAGTCATGGTTCATGAGCCCAACTAAAGTAAACACTGATCTCCATCATGGTAGTGAAAACCTCTGTAACTCTCAATAAGATAGAAAATAAAGTCATTCTGGTCAGTAATGTGAATCTGGTGAAGCTGTTTTAGTCATTGTTTAATCAGATTTTGAGAGATTTTATGTATTCTTTTATTTCAGTTGATTCATCTAAGGCTGTGGCTGAAGTCAGTTGTAGTTATTGTGTTTCTCTTTCCTTTAGTGATACTGTTTGTTTATAGCAGGTGTTCATCACCAATGCTCAATCATTAATTAATCACAGAACTGTCTCATTAACTTCACTGATTCAGGCCGGCGACACACTGGATGCATGGCGCAAGTGTCTCAGCTGTGTGGCGTGTCCGTTTTTAATTCGACTCCCATGTTAACAGGTTGGAGTTTGCAGACTGCCTGCGTGAGACACGCAGAAAACGTGCTTGCTAGAAATAGAACCGACGTCCTATTTTTCACGCTACACGCAAGCGTGTTGGAAGCGTTTCCAGACAAAATAGAATAGGAAAATATTTAAAGTGTTAAAGATTTAAGATGAAGAAAAAACCGTATGAAACACAATTTAACAGTAATAAACTGTAATTAATTTACAGGAAACAAACTTTAGAAAAACTGTTATTTACTGGCACCCGTGCACATGTACAGTTTGTTGCCGAAAATTAATGGTTGCCAGTAAAGAACTGTTTTTCTACAGTTTGTTGCCGTTGAGTCAAGGGCAAAAACAGCAATATACTGTAAAAAAGTAAAAGTCAGATTTACAAAAAAAAAAAGTTAATTTGACTACAATCTTTTTTTTTTTTTTTTTTTTTTTTTTACATCCATAGAAAAAAAGTTATGTAAAGTCATACACTGATAATGAGAGTAAATACTGAACTAAACTGTATTAATGAGTGTTTGCACTAAATAGATCTTTTAGTTTAATGTAGTTTTGTGGTTCAGAGAGTTGTGCTGGAGAGTAGAGCCAATGGTTAACTCAATGTTGAGCCACAAACACTGATATTCTGCTACTTTATATGAAGACCGTAAATGTGGAGTTGCTGATACAGTGATGATCTCTGTGTTGAGTATTTCAGCACATGCATTGTGCTATAGCTGACAATGAACTGCAGTGATTTGAGTAAAAGATGTTTTTAGTTACTTTACTATTACACATTAAGTGTTTGCAGTTTTATATTAAGGAATATTCCTTCTCAGTGGACTCAAATGAAATAAGTTCGCAGTATTAACATCATATGAATGTTACTTTTTAAACTCAAACTGTTTGAAGCAGTGGGAGCAGAGTTAATTCCCATGGTACAATTATGGTAAAACAAAACAATAAAATAAATAAGTTGTAAATTAACGGTACCTTACTGGTCCACAGTTTTTAACAGTGAATAGCCTGGATACAATCATCAACTCTGGCTCAACGTTGAGTCATTGGCCAACACCCAACAGTGAATGAGAGTGAAATATTAATTTGCATTTATTTCAACAGAGTTTAGGCGTGTATGCATGTATTTATTTCAATGTAAAAATTTGGAATAAATAATAATACTAATAAATAAATAAAAACACTTTCCATGAAACTGTAACTGTGTATTATTTATTTATTTATCGTTATTTATTTATTTATTTTTGTGGATTCCTGGTTGGGAAAAACATTTTGTGCAATGGGAAGATTACATCCATAAAAGTTCTCCATGTAACCACTTATTATTTTTTAGGAGTGAAGGATATCTACTCCGCATATAGGATTTTTCCTATATGATATTCAAACTTTTGTCAGTGGAGCCCAGTAGCTACTATGGCACTCACCAGCAAACTGAATTTTGATTTGATATGCAGTATATCCGAAAAACATCTCCAGGGCAAAATGCAACATGTCGCTCGCAAAGGGCTCTTGTTTCTCAGTGGATTTGCTTCAACACTTCCTACATTAACATAATAGGTAACGGACACATACTAATTATCAAGTCTGGAATCATTAGATACAAGAGTTAAGGTTTGGATTAGCTCTTTTCTTTTAGTAAATTATGACTGCAAGCTGCAAGGGACTCTGGGAATTGTAGTGTCTTAATGACACATCGTTATATTGGGTGCATCTGTCCATATGCAGAGCTGTGGAGGAGTTTAAGAGGATAAAAGGAATAAACCAGAACAAAACCCTACAGCTTGAATATGCCATGATGCTTTACTCTGATGTTTGTTATGTGACTGGAGTTTTGCCGCAGGTCTTTGTGAGTGTGAATTCAGTTTTGGAGACCTATGTGCATGTCTGAGTGTCTTTGAAAGATGTGTATTTGCCAACTGTGTGACTGAGTAGAAATCTACTCATAGCAAAAAGCATATTAATAACTAGCCTCACATAGCCGGACTTCTGACCATCATTTTTAATGTCTTACCCACTTCACCAACACCCCCAGCCGAAAACAGCTTACCCTCAGCGAGTGGAGCATCTGATTGTCATGCACAGATGTGCATGACAATCGCATTCGATTTTTTGCACAGCCCTACTCTGGGGTGTGTTTCCCATACAATGAAGTAATTTGCTGATTAACCACCATAGTACAGTACAATTCATTACTGTGGAACAGTTTCCTGAACATGGTCACATCTCTGTCATTATTTGAACCAAATTAATTCAACAAAATATGGGCACTGTTAATAAACATCACACACATGTGGTGGAGTAATAACTTTTGCTAATAAATTGATTAGACATCTCTGAGATGCTGCATTAAACATGGCACCTAATGACTAATATAGTATGTCATCATGTTTCATCACATTTCAACTAAGTCATCATGATTTGTTGGTTGTATGTCCTCTTATGTCAAAAGGATATCAAGTGATCAAAGATGTGGCATTGTTGCTCTACTTTTCCCCTTGTCTCTATAAGAGACTTTTGATTACTTGAATGATGTTGTTATTCTTGAATCTGGCTGCTGAGTGTGATGTTGTGTTTACAGATAGAACAGAGTTAATCTAATTGGATTGAAGGCTGACACATTGATTAATATAGTTGATGAATGCCAGCAGCAGGAGTGATTTGGAGACACACACGGACATGCAATTTCAGTGAAATTAATCAGGATAATCTTGCATCATCGCTTTAAATTACTACTGTGATTGTGCTCCTTTCTTTCTTTGCTTACATTTAAAAGTCAGAAGAATAAAAACCTACTCGTGTTCGTGAAACATTAGACATAAATCACACACTCTTGCATGACTTGTACTCACAATTTTCAAAAATATGTAATATCTAAGTTTGTATTTTAACATATTTTAATACTTTTTATGCGGCTTATAATTTAATTTGGATAAGTTTATTACTTATAACATTTTTATAACTTATTTATTACAATGTATTAATGTCACTATGATTTATAAGGCTTCATTGCTCTTTTTATTTGGTTTAATTTCTGTATGTGTCCTTTTGTGTTCATGTATTTATCTCCTAATTAAGTGGCATTATATAGACTCCACCACAAGTCTTTCAGCCCTTGAGAACAGAATAGAAAGGCTTACATTATGTAATCGGTTCGAGTGTCAGTGGATTTTAAGCATTGTGTGTTCTTGCGCTAATAAGATTTCTTTTTTTTATTTATTTATATATATTTCAGATTTCATTAAATTGAGCAATCCGATGTGAGAGAATTAGGCAAATATTAGTAAAGAGATTGTACAGACGGCTTTTTTTTTATTACCACCAATAAAAACATTATGAGGGGATCTTTTCTCCTGGGAGAAGGTAAATATTCACACTCTCCAACCAAGCAAAGTTGGATGGGGGGAAGAGATGATAGACAGATCGACAGGGAAATGCATGGACAGACACAGATGAAAGGAGGAGAGAATATGTGCAATTGGAGAAGGAGTGGGAGGCATGGATTAGGGATGGAAAGATGAGAGGAGAAGAGAATGAGAAGGATAGGTCTGGATGAATGATGAATGTAGGAGGAAAAAGCTGGGCTGTAAAATGGGAGAAAGAGAGCGGTAACAATTTTAAGTTTTAGCAGTTTTGCAGTTCTAAACGGTTTTATATGGGAATATCAAAGGTCTGATTCTGTATTGAGACACCTGGAGGAAGTTGAATGTGTATCTATCTATCTATCTATCTATCTATCTATCTATCTATCTATCTATCTATCTATCTATCTATCTATCTATCTATCTATCTATCTATCTATCTAAACATTTGCATTAACAATATGTTGCTCACAATAGTATACATAGGGCAAGTACAAATCTGAAATACTACATTAAAAATGACAAATTGCAAATGAATATGATATAATGCAAATAATGAACATACTTTTTTCTTCATTCTTATCGAGTCCAGCACCCTGTCTCACACACACACACACACACACACACACACACACACACACACACACACACACACAAACACACACACACACACAGAGTGTTCATTCTCTCCTTAACCTCCTGTTCAGCAGAAATGTATTCTAAAGTTTGTCTTGTGTGGGTGCGTTTCATGAAGTATCCGCTGTAACAGTGTCCTCTTCTGTTTCTTCTGACCTTTCCTCTTTTACCTACCATCCCATGTTTCATTTCTCTGTCTGTTCTGCTTCTTTTTTTCTTCTTCTTCTCTACTGACTTTAGCAGTCTTATAGGGCATGCTGGCAGCCCATACCCAAGGAACAAAATGCATCTGTGACTTTCTATTTCTCTGTCTCTCTCTCTTTTTTGTGTAATATTATTGTTTTGTTTTTATGGCTGTATATATTGAGTTTGAGTACAGGTTTGGAGTTTTAATAAGCTCTTCCATACAGCTGCTTGTTTTAATAGAAGTAATACTTCTGAGGCAGTGATGAACACACACACACACACACACTGCAGTCATTATTGCTGTTGCTCTCGACTGTCACTCGGTGCAACAGCTCCTTTCACAAAAATAATAACAATGCTTGTTTGAGGCTTAGAAATATATCTGATGAAAATTCCAAAACTCAAGATGCACACATACCTTTCTCATCTCTAACATTTCCATCTTGGTGTCCAGTGTTTGTATAATCTCAAATAATATTAAGATTTTTTACCGAAAAAACGACAACAACACACAGAATTAAGAATAAACATATAAACAAACAAAAAAATACTGTTGTGCAATATTTTTTTATTTTTTTTGCTTGAAAGTACTTTAAAGAATACCACAGTTTTACCAATCATAGTAGTATTAAATACATATTTGTTTTACTGTTATATCAAAACACATTGGTTCACATTTTGTTGCATGTCGAGTACTATTAAAACAATAGAAAATAAAAAATAGAAAATTTATTTTTAGTAGAAAATAAAGTATAAAATAGAAAATAGTGCAAAAATACTACTACTATTAACAATAACAACAACAACAATAATAATAATAATAATAAGAAGAAGAAGAAGAATAAGAATAAGAATAAGAATAATAAAATTATTTAACATTATTGGCCAGTTTAATTGAACTGGATGGAAAAAGTGTTTTGGCTTGGATGTTAAGTTCCTAGAATAATGGTTGCACAAATATATTGTAAGAAAACAATATGTTATTTTGTGTAAAAGTTTTTTTTTCTTTTTTTTTTGCCTGTATTATATTATAATATTGACATATTGTACATCTTATCAAATGTTTAATTTAGTGTATTCTTTATCTAAAATCAGAGCACCGGTAGTCTGAGCATGCAGAGTACTAATGATACTAATGCATAAATCCAGTGGTTCATAGACACCTACACACTCAAACACATAATCACACAGAGGGAAGCAGGTCTTGATTGTTTAGGTCATCACTTCAAGTGCACAACAGGTCAGCTGCCTTCCACTTCAAAGCTTTTCATGATCAGACTTTCATTTGGGAAATTTATTTAACACTTTAATTAGACATTGCTGCTGATGAAAGAAATTATGCAGATATAATAAAAAATGAGGGGAGACCAAACCCCCCCCCCTAAAAAAAAAAAACCAAAGGAAAGGAATGAGTCGTACACTGCTTGTCTTTCGGTTACAGCCCAAACTGATATCAAATGATTAAAGCCAAATTAAATCATAACACAATCAAACCCAGAGCCGAAAGTCAATCAAGCAATAATCAATAAAGCAAAATCACGTTATCCTAGGCTCCTTTTTAATTAGTGGGATCTGAAGTAAATTGCCATTACTCCGGAATTCCATCATGTAAACATTCTTAATTGCATGCTTAATTGCTAATAGTATAAGAGCATTTTAAGATACATTAACTCAAGAGCCCAAATTATTGCAATATTACAAATTAACTTCAAATTGATTGCAGGAGTGGGGAGTAACAGTGGCAGTGGTGAGGACTTTTGGAAACCTCTGAAATATTAAATCGTAAGATGCTGCTTTGCAGTGTCAACCTCGAAGATGTGAGCGTTATTGCTGGAAGGAAATTAATTGGACTTGAAAAGAATGAGGTAACGTCTGAAAGTGCCTCTCTAGAAGATTCTAGTTTTCACACTATTGGATTAGGGACCTTTTCAATTGGCGCTTATGAGGAAATAAACAGCATGGTGTGCTTTTGAGAAAGCATATTATAGAAGGATTGCTCTACGGGTCAGCTTTGCTCTTGGGTTTATTAGATTAGAGCAGCAGATCACAGTGGGTGGACGTTAATCTGAACCTGGATCAGTGTGGATGGGGATTATTGTTACCCTGGGTCATTTTGGGGTAGGATGCAAGAAGATTTCAGAATGGCATAACTTCTCTTGGTAGATACAGACAGACAACATCAATTGTGCAAACCTAGACTGTTTTCCTGTTTTGAATCAGCCAGGCTGAAATAACTGCTAATGGTAAAAACGACAGTTCTGAATATCTTCAGGTTGTTCCAAATCCAAACCTGGGATAATTTTCCCAAAAAGCATTGTTAGTCAACTCTGGTCCCAGGTTCAAAAATTTTTAAAGGGGTCATGAAATGCCTTGAAAAAATAAAATAAAATTATATATATAGACTAACCTAAAGGATTATTAGGAACACCATACTAATACTGTGTTTGACCCCCTTTCGCCTTCAGAACTGCCTTAAATTCTACATGGCATTGATTCAACAAGGTGCTGAAAGAATTCTTTAGAAATGTTGGCCCATATTGATAGGATAGCATCTTGCAGTTGATGGAGATTTGTTGGATGCACATCCAGGGCACGAAGCTCCCGTCCACCACATCACAAAGATGCTCTATTGGGTTGAAATCTGGTGACTGTGGGGGTCATTTCAGTACAGTGAACTCATTGTTATGTTCAAGAAACCAATTTGAAATGATTCAAGCTTTGTGACATGGTGCATTATCCTGCTGGAAGTAGTCATCAGAGGATGGATACATGGTGGTCATAAAGGGGTGGACATGGTCAGAAACAATGCTCAGGTAGGCCGTGGCATTTAAACAATGCCCGATTGGCACTAAGGGGCCTAAAGTGTGCCAAGAAAACATCGCCCACACCATTACACCACCACCACCACCAGCCTGCACAGTGGTAACAAGGCATGATGGATCCATGTTCTCATTCTGTTTACACCAAATTCTGACTCTACCATCTGAATGTCACAAACAGAAATCGACTCTCATCAGACCAGGCAACAACAGACAGTCTTCAACTGTCCAATTTTGGTGAGCTCGTGCAAATTGTAGCCTCTTTTTTCCTATTTGTAGTGGAGATGAGTGGTACCCGGTGGGGTCTTCTGCTGTTGTAGCCCATCCGCCTCAAGGTTGTGCGTGTGATGGCTTCACAAATGCTTTGCTGCATACCTCGGTTGTAACGAGTGGTTATTTCAGCCAAAGTTGCTCTTCTATCAGCTTGAATCAGTCGGCCCATTCTCCTCTGACCTCAAGCATCAACAAGACATTTTCGCCCACAGGACTGCCGCATACTGGATGTTTTTCCCTTTTCACACCATTCTTTGTGTTTCCCAAAGCCA
>NC_068374.1:21685793-21775793 GCF_023724105.1 Carassius gibelio
GCACACATGTGGAGCAAATGTTCTTTACCTTGAAGATCTGTGATGTTCAGAACAGTCTTTCACATCTGGCTAATCACTTTGTCAGTCTCCATCCCCCTCGATTTTTCTTCGGCTCCGGCCTCCTTCACTGATCTGAAAGTCAAAGCTGATGTACTGGACTGGAGCTCTCTTTGTCTCCGACTGTAGATGCTTCTGTCGTTCTGAGCCGAGGTTGAGACACTCAGGGGAAATGTAGCTATTGATTGACGGTGGTGTGAAGCTCAGGGCGGAGGTCAATTTAATGTGGCAGAACTCAGCGAGGAGATGGACAGATCGATGCACCATGTTGATTGGCCAGATAGGGAACGGACAGACTCGCGGGTATTGTCTGCTCAGAATGTTTACAGGTGCCAACCTGCGAGGCAACTTTATTTATTGCGCATCTTTAAAAAATTAAAAACAGCTTATACAGAATATTACAAATTATAATAACACTGATTTGTTGAATTATTGACTGCCATGTGTGTGTATATATATATATATATATATATATATATATATATATATATATATATATATAGTAATATGTCACATTAATGTAGTTGCAAATAACATTTTATGCTGCCAATGAGGTAGAATACAAAACAAAATAATGGATTTTGCAAAAGATAACAACTTTCCCACACAATAACATATAGCCCATGGCGAGATTTCAAGTTAACTACTTTTAACAAAGTGCTTTCCAGTCGATGCCATTGATCCATCTATGCCCCTCTCCACTGCAATCTCTCCATCTTTTCCCACGCTCATCTGCTCTCTAACACACATCTGTCTTTTTACCCCTCTGTTCGGCCCATTTGTCCTGGGCCCGTTCACATCTGTTTTTCTTCTCGGCCTTTTGTTTGTCTTCCTGTCCTGATGTGCGGGTGTGTGTGATAGTGAATAATTGCCTGCAGCCCTTTTGAATTGAGAGCTGCTTCTTCTTCGTCATGCACGGGCACAAGTGCCGAACACCAGCTGCCAGTATTGTATTTACATGTATGTTTGTAATTCAGTACTGTTTGTGAAAACAGTTTGATCCCAATCAGTCCCGCCATACAGGTGTCTGACCTTGAGCCAAGAATGCCAGCCTTATAGACATCCAATTAGCACACTGCACACTTAATTATGAGCACATCGAACAGGCCAGAGAGCACGCAGCTCCCAGAAATATTTGCATGCTTCACTTTGATGTCGTATGCGCTATAAGCACGAATAACCATGTGATTTGTGGACACTCTGTGGAGAAATGATTCAGTCTAATAGAGATCTCTCTGTGGATCCCACACACACACACACACAGAATAAGGTTTATGAAACATTTAGCAGGAGAGAGCCGACAGGAACAGAGGTGCTGTGATCTGTCTGCTGGATTAATCCATGAATGCTTCTTCTCATCTTTCTTTTCTCCTCTTTTTTTTTTCTCTTCATTTTCATTTTCGCTCCCTCCCGGCCCATTACAGTCCCTTATATTTAGCTCACTTTTGACTTCAACTAAACAACATAAAATCAAAACCAACCCCATTTACTTCCTAAATAAATGTTAAAATGATTAATAATTTTTCATAAAAAGTAGTAACTTTCTTTTTTATTCTCTTTTCTGCTGTTGTAATTAGGTATATGTGGGCAGGGAACATTAATATTAACCAATAATATCATGTAATTCATTCAGTCCTACATTAATTATGTAAGTTGAAGCTATTTCTTCATGTTTTTTGAAGACTGTTCACCTAGTTACAATTGTTCAACATTTTTCAACTTTGTCTGATTTCCAATCTGGAAAAATTGTAATTTACCGTTTTTTAATTTTATTATTTATTTTTTAACTTGTGTGTGTTTATGTAATCATTCTAACAGTTTTTTTCTACTGCAAAACTAGTTTGATTCAGACTGGTTTAGGAAACAGTTTGACTGATTCATTAAAAAGAACCAGCTCGAAAGACTTGTTAAAATGCTTAGTAATCTTTCATAAAAAAAAAGATTGTTCATTTTTGTCTCTGTAATCAAGACTGTGTGGGAGGGGAAGAATAATATTAACCAATAAAATCCTGGGAAATCATTCAGTCAGATCCCTTAAAATCTATATAAAGATCCCAGATAAAATGTGTGCTAATTTGTAAAAACTTCTGTTTTTCTTCTGAACTTCTGTTCCCCTCGCTGAAAATACATCACATTACTAAGTTTATGAATGCTATTGCATACCATTTTTAAAGAACTGTCGCCGGTTGTTCCTCTTCATTTAATTGTTCTCTTCTTCAGACAGTTCTGAAGACTTGAATGATTTGATGTCAAAATCCAGTGCTTGCATTTTTCAAATTATATGTGTTTTTTTTCCAACTATTCCATCTGTTTTTGGATTTGATAGCCTGTGAGTTTGACTTTGACAGATTCTCGAATCAGTTCAGACTGAATCATTAAAGGTCCCCTGAAGCGCCTTGAAACATGCAGCGTTATTCTATATGGCATTTGACAGCGACAGTTTAATAGATTACACCGTACATTCAATATGAAAATAAAATAATGGTCATAATCATGCTGAGGCTGTGTAGTTTTAAAAGTTTTTAATAAAATGCTGACTCACGCATATGATCGGCTCTGTGCAGTGTAGTTTTGCTACACTTTAAAGAATTATAATTTTTTTATAACAGCAGCCATGCTAAATGGTGGTGCCATAAACAGTGGTATAGATGTGTTTGTGTGTAAGATAATGTGTACAATATGTTTAGTCTGTTGATACTGTCTGTTGTTCACTCTCTTAATGAGATAATGGGATTATAATGGAATACATTTCTATATTTAGGCCCTCCAGGTCCATATCTCTCTCACACACAAACACATGCACACACACTCCGTCAGCGGCTGTAATCTGCAGTCTGTGTTCAGTGCCATCTCTGATGTCGAATTCTAATGTGGTTGTCTGAATTCTCAGAGCGAAAGATCAATGTGGCGTTTAGATAAGTGCACGCTCTTTCTCCTCTCTTCCTTTCAAACGTGCTGGGCCATGGATAAGGAGACACAACAACAATCAACACACACCTGTCCCACACACACACAGATCCCAGATACAGCTGCAAACACCAACTCAGTATCAGAATATATATCTATCTGTCTGTCTGTCTGTCTGTCTGTCTGTCTATCTATCGTTAGATTTATTTATTTTGGTTCCCCTCTGACAAATATGAATATAAATATTCGGCTATGGCCTCTGAAGCCAAATGTGTGACGCTGCGGTCCTTGCCGGAGTAATTTGGCCAGCTCATGCACACTAGAGCTCAATCACGTCAAGCTCTCTTACCGCTGTTTATTTTATTGACTCGCGTGTTTTCTTCTCTTTTTGCGCTGCGTGTGCATTTATTCCTTCCCTTTCTCCCTCTAAATCCTCTTCTGCCAGTACGGCTCTGTTTCTCGCAGATGAGCGTGAAAACACGGAGGTGGTTCTTGTGAAGGAGAACTTGAGAGATAGACACCTTAGTCTAGTCTCCGCCATCTGTTCCGATGTTAATTGACTGTGTTTTTCCGTCCCATAAACGGTAATGAAAACGAACACCTCCCCTAACGCAACCCTAATGAAACATTTTCACACACCTCCCTAATAAAACAGCATTTATGGGAGAACGTGTCTTTGTTTGTAAAGCTAGTCGCTTAAGAAAGTTCGACACAGATGCTTACTGGCAGTTAGCAACCAATTTTTTGCGAAATTTGCGACACTCTTCGGCACTGATGACAGACGAAGGGAATTTTAAGAGCGGAGGGAGGAAGAACAAAAGGGCCGTGAAAGACTAGCTCGCGGTGTTGGCTAATCCTGCCGTGACTCACCATCCTGATACAGCTATGACGCCCGGGGAAATACGTGCTACTGCACAGCATGGGCGCAGCTTTGTTCATTTCGTTTATTGACGTTTTGAATTAAACCAACATGCTTGAGTCCATTCCCATTCGGGTTTTAAATGATCGCTCTAGCTGTGTGTTGTATTTGGCGAGCCGTGATGCAGTTAGGCCCGGTCTAATTAAGGCATCTGGAGGGGTCTGAATGTCCTTAGAATTGTGGCACCTGCAGAGAGGAAGACATGACCAAACGGAGGGAGGGTGGCACACTCTTCCTTTGAGGAAAGACAGCTCATCTGTTCTATGTTTTGCAGACGACTGAAGGCATGCATTGCGGTTTCGTTCACAAGCAGGAGTAGTTTAACTCCACGCGTCACTGGAGCAAATCAAATGTTTTCTTTTGTGCTTGGCAATTGGTAGGGTTTTCTGCAAAGAATCTTCTCTCGGTTTAGAAAAGAGCTGTTTAAAGAGGAGTAAACCGGGAACTGTGGGGTGAACCACATGGTTCAGTGACATGACACTCATTTTTTTTTTTTTTGTTTGCATGTTAATTTATTCCAAAACAGATTAAAAGTGCAATTCATGCATACAATTGCTTGAATACACGTTTTGAATGAAAATTCATGAAACTGTCCAGGTATCATAATAAAAATAAAAGTTGCATTGTACATTGTAATTATTGTGATACTTGGACATTTTTGTGAATTTTCATTAATAATGTGTATTCAGATAAAAAAACAAACAAAAAAAACTAAGTAATTTGGCATAATTTTTTATTATAGCTAGATATATAGATAGTCTGACACACTGAGTTGCCGTTTGCAGCTGTATCTGGGATAGATATAATACTATTATTTGTAACAAATTTGAATTAAAATGCCATTTATTTCAACAAAAATGTATTTTATGAACGTGTCTGTAAAGTTGAAGTATGTAATATTCACACCACTGTGGTCCCCAAAGCATATAAATAATAACTGTTTTTTAAAAAGGTTTCCAGAAACCTAAATTAACACTCTCCATTAGCAGATGTGACACTTTGGATTGTGCTTTCAGGCTTCCAGCTGTGAAAATGCATCCCACGTTTGAACTTCCAATTGTTTCAGACATTATATAAAGGATTTATGGACTGTAAAGGAAATTGAAGGGTGATAGAGAAGAATTGAGAGTGAGACAGTTGAGCAGATGGGGTGTTATCAGATGAAGGCCCGTCCAGATGCTTACACACACACACACACACACACAGGTGAGCCACAGGCCAGGATGTGTTGACCTGTAGAAGTTTGATGGTGGTCTAACTCCTGGTCATTATGATTGCTCCTGATGTCTGATATACTCCACCTTCTGCACCTGCTGTCTGCCTGCCAACGACACACACACAAACACACACACTCAGCCCGAGTCAAACCCCTCTAGTACTGGATGACAGCCCATTACACAGCATCCTCTTCCTGTGTGTGTGTCTTTTGCAGCTGTACGGACGGCCCGACTCAGCCATTCGCATCATCACCCAGTCGCTCGTCCCCAGCTCCACCCGGTTTTCATAGCAACAGGGAGGCAATAAAAAAAAAAAAACAGGGTTTGTGTTGGCAGGATTTTGGCAATCCTGTCACACTATTGCCTCAGGTTTCCACTCAAGCCGCTTTCAGCAGCAAAAGTGTGTGGAGCTGCGAGTTTAAGTGCGCAGTGTGTAGTGTCATCTGAGGAGCACTTTTCCTCTTAAGCACTTCAGTCCATAAACATTTGTGAGGAAACATGGCTGCTTTGTTTCAGCACTTCGTAAGAGGATGGGAGTCCTGCACACATGCATACTTTAAGACTGACTGAGATTGTGTGATGGAAAGGCTGGAAACAATCACAGCATCAGCATGAACAAGATATAGACTAGTAATCAGGCTAAAACTTTATTTTAAGGACAAATTCTCACTATTAACTTGCTGCTTATTAGCATGCATATTACTATGCATAATTATAAGTACGTATAAAGCACATATTAAAGCCTTATTCTGCATGAACATGTTTTAGATCCCACCAAATATCTAAACTTAACTACTACCTTACTAACTAATAAGCAGCAAATTAAGAGTTTATTGAGGGAAAACTCTCAGTTAATATTGAATATGTGTTTCCTATAGTGTCACCGTAATTGGTTTGACTTTTCCATCTCTGTCCATTCTTAATGATCGGGTTTATCGTTAAAGATGGCAAGTGTTTAAAATGAACACTCAGCACCTAACTTGTCAATCACAAACTTTCGTAATACACTGTATTATATCGATTTGACTTTTGATTATTCAACACAAAATTAGTTTTGCGAAGGTGGCCATCCACATCCTGATGGTAGTGGCGAGCGATTTAGATTTTTATCAGAAGTATAAACCTTTAGTTGCGCGACTAAGCATTTTTCATCTATTATCTGGTATCGTTTCGTAAACTTGGGTGTGTGCATTATTTAAAGTTTATATGAAATGCATGGCCTTAATTTCATCAGGAGAAAATGTTATCAAGTTTCAGAGGAGGGGAAATTGTTCTTCAAAACATTACGCATTGATGGAATGTCCAGAATAAGACGAGGGGACATTTATCAAGAAGAAAAATAAGGTCAATTTTGATTTCTTATCGTTGTTAAGTTTTGCCAGCAAAGAGAAAGACAGTAAAACTGTTCATAGGCCAATGTTTATTTTCTGATTTAAGCTTGTCCCTTTAGAAATTATATATATATATATATATATATATATATATATATATATATATATATATATATATATATATATATATATCAGTAAGTGCCCTGGTGGGCTTGTTGTTGTAATGTAGTTTTTATGGAGCGAGTAAAATTTTTTTTTTTGATAAAACAAGGCTGTTATTATTGTGTTTTTATGGCTAGTGTATGTGTGTGCGTCTCCTCGTTAGCACAGAAAGACGGCATCTCTCCAGCTCGCTGCTTCATTAGCAAGTGTGACATTTATCACATCGGCGCCTCGCGTTTCAAGAGTTACCATGGAAACTTCTATAGCACCCACCTCCCCTTCACACTTTTAACAAGTGGAGTGATTAACAGAACAGTTTTGTACATCTCACACATGCGCTCGCTCACACGCGCGATGCCTGTCATTCCTCACTGGGGTTTTTTTTCTCGGCTGTGTGTTTTTGACTGGTTGGAAATCTCCGCTCAGACCTTGAAAAATGATTCTCATTTTATTTTGTAGGTTTTCTTTGTTGTCAACCGACTTTGTATGTGATGTTTACAAAAAAATATATATATATATATATTTTTTTTTTCTAAATATAGGCAGAGTTTAACATCTCCCTGACAGTCGACGAAAGTAATGACAGGAAATATCTTTCTGGAGTCACACTGCCTGTCTGACCTTGATGTGTGAGATTTGCGTGTGTGTGTGTGTGTGTGTGTGTGTGTGTGGGGTTAAGTCTACCTATCTTAGTCAGGAGGACATATGAAAGGACATATGCTCATCATTGGCTGTTTAAAATCCTAGTGAGCTGCCTACTTAACACAGCATTTTTGGAATTCATAAGCAAGTCTGAATATTGACAGGTTTGAAAGCAGTTTGAACATCTTTACAGGCCTGTGTCGCCAAAAATGCACATGGTTTAAACGCTTTTATGTCCATATGATGCCCCAAAAATTAGTTTGGTTTGAATGCTCCAACAGACTATAATGGTCAAAAATGCATTCATCCATATGGGCCTACAGCACTAAAAATATGTAGTTTGAGCTTTCAGATGTATCGGTAAACCCCAAAAAGGATTTATTATGAACATTTGTGGTTGCTCAAAAAGAGATGCTATTTAAACTTTTGTACTTGCTTATGATGACAAAAAAATGAACGATTTGATCATTCGTATGTACTTGCTATGGCAGCTCACTAGGTTTTGAGACAAAGCCGTTATGTCCTAAAACTTATTCTTAGTCATAAATATATGATTCTATCACAGATTTGACAGCAAATGGGACATTTGGCGTTCGATGGTTTCCCCATCATAAACATGACTGACAAGCCATGAATTATGACACGATGAAAGAAAGACAGAGAAATAAAGCAGTAGATGAACCATGGAGAAACAGAGATAAATCTTTCCTATTAAGTGTGGCTGGATTGAGTATTTTTCAGAGCTTGGAGCAGAACGCCTTGTTTTTATGACCAATGCGATTAATTAGGATCATAAAGCTTAACTGATGAGTGGAATTAAAGCATCACCTGTCGCCAGTGAGAGAGAGATACGACAGCACAGCTGTCAGACAGGCGGCGTGATGATTGAAAAAATAAATAAAAATCACTTTTCCATACTCTTTCTCACTCTCTCCTACTTACACACACATACAGACACACTTGTCAGCTGTGCGTTTTTTTAAACCGAGGAAATTACAGGTTTGCAACTTCCCCCAGCTGCCTGTCAACTAATGTGTGGAAGAGAGATTTAGTATCCAAATGACTTGAATTTTTTCTTTCTCTTTTCGTTCCTTACCAGGCCAGAGTTGGCAAATCTGGTATAGTTATATATATTTTGGTAGCACTTTATTTACAGTCCTGCTCCTCATGTACTTATTATAGTAATTACATTAACTAGGTAATAACCCTGAACCTACCTCTAAACCTAACCCTACCCCATGTAGTTACCTTGTATTACCAGAACTTTCTTACATAAATACACTGTAAGTATGCTATAAGTACATACACGTACTGAAAAAAAAAAAGTGCAACCTCTATTTTGCTATTTTATATTCACGTTTATGGGGTATTACTGAACCAACACTATATACACACACACACACACACACACACACACACACATTGTGCTTTTATATAACTGTATAATATTTCTGTTACTGTAGATGTGCAAGTCCACATACTTTAACTAGCCTGACAGACTAAGCATTTTAACCACTGAATTACACAAATGTATATACATATACACTATGCATGTACAGTATGATGTGGATTATTGGTATTATATACATAATGTTGTGTAAATTATAACATCTGAAAAGAAAAAAAAAGTAGGCAAAAATGTAATTGTATATATATAATGTAAAATATTTTTATTTACATACTACATATAATATAAAAATGTGTATAACAGTACAAACAGTATAACAAGCATATAGTATATAATTTAAAAATACATACACATAATTTAACAAAAACATATATTATTTATTTATTTATTTATTTTTATTTATTTATTGCTTTTTTATAAGTGTTAGTTCAGTAATACCCCATAACCATGAATATAAAATACCAAAATATAGGTTGCACTTTTTTTCTTTTTTTAGTACGTGTACTTAAATGTACTTAAAGCATACTTACAGTGTATTTATCTAAGAAAGTTCTGGTAATACAAGGTAACTACATGGGGTAGGGTTAGGTTTAGAAGTAGGTTCAGGGTTATTACCTAGTTATTACATAGTTATTGTAATTACTATAATAAGTACATAGTATGTACATGAGGAACAGGACTGTAAATAAAGTACTACCAAAACATATATAACTATACCAGATTTTTAAAAGCATAAGTGCTCTGAATATTTATCACCTTTTATGGAAGCTGTTCAGGCATGAAATAACCTCAATCAAACCAGTACTATGTCTCCAATCATAATTAGTTATATTGCATTTATGTTTATATAACCATCTGGACTATCTTTAGAAGCACAAATTATTG
This sequence comes from Carassius gibelio, assembly GCF_023724105.1. Lineage (NCBI taxonomy): Eukaryota > Metazoa > Chordata > Actinopteri > Cypriniformes > Cyprinidae > Carassius > Carassius gibelio. The sequence goes on from NC_068374.1 coordinate 21,695,322, forward strand.
TCTTGCTGGCTTACAGTGTTATTGTGCCTGTTTACATGAGTGTGTGCGGACTATCAGAGTTCCTTACATCAGCAATCCCCCACACCTTAAGAGCAGCCCAGGCTGATGGAAGGTCCAGTTAAGTCATTAAGGCAGACAATTGACTCAAATTGAGAGGGAAGTGGATAGAAAGGAAGAGAGAGAGAAAGAATGCCATGGCAGGAGTGGATCCACTTGACAACTTAATCTGAGCCTCAGGACTTACATTCAGACAAACACACACACACTTTTATTTTCACCTTGTGTCTGGTTCTTTCTTTTTCTGCCTAGTCAGCAGAGAAGAGTGAAAGAATGATGGTCCAAATAAAGGACAATGTGTTTAAACTGTCAGTGGCTACTCTCCTTAGGCCTTTGGGGGGAATTGTAAGGAATTTAATGATCATGATTCCACATAATGAATCTGGTTCCATAAGGATTCCTTTCAGCACCACACAATCCTACAGTGACCATTTAGTCTACTTTTATTTTGTGTAAATATATTAATAACAAGATCAGTGAATGTGAGCGTTCAGGAGTCAGGAGCGTTTGGTCATTTCATTAAAAATAAGCACCTTGTAATGGTATTTATTTTGTGCAATATTAAGTTCAGATTCGTTCAAATGTTTGGAATCGGTAAGATTTCTTAAAGTTTTGGAAAGCCAGCAATACTGTATATATTTGATCAAATTAGAGTAATATTTAGATTCTTTGAAGTATAGTGAAAAAGAACTGTTTATTTGAAACAAAAATAATTTGTAAAAATATAAATGTTTTTATTGTCACTTTTTATTCTTTTAATGCATCCTTGCTGAATAAAAGTATTCAGTTCTTGAAAAAAAGTGTTCACTACATCTGAAAATATGGCAAATGTTTAGATACTATTAGCGCAAACTGAACGTCATGAAATTAATCTGATTCCAGCTTTTCTTTCTTTTTCTTTTTTCTTTTTTCTAAATGCACTGTAAAAAATTACTGTGAATTTAACAGTAAAAGACTGTAAAAATGCTACAGTAAAAACCTGTTAATTGGATAACGGTAAATTCCCTTCTATATATGGTGAAAAACATTACATGTAATTTTACGGTAGTATACCGTAAACTGACATTCCCAGAATTCTCTGCGTTAGGTTTCAAATTTGATGCTTTTTTTTTTTCTTGAAATAATTGTTTCTTAGTTTTTTTCTTAACAATTTTGTATATTAGGGCTGTATGTTACACCTAATGTTGCTAAATTAATGTTTATTGCAATATTTCAGTTTCATGTGTGTTACCAAGATGGTGTTTAGTGTTTGTGTGAAGGACACTATGCACCTTCTATGCATATTATTATTTAAAAGCTGCTTGTGATGGGCTTTGGCTCATCATATGACTTTCTCATCACCACCTAAATTTGGATTTTTGAATTGTATTACAATGGTACAAAACAGATTTCAGTACTTCAGTAGATTGTTATATTAACATTATATCAGTTACTGAAATTATGGTATTTAACTGTAAACTTAGAATAAAATCAAAAATGTTGCTACCATATTTTTCTACGGTAAAATTCTGGCAACCACAGCTGCCGTTTTTAATTGTAAATATTACAGTTTTTTTTTTTTTACAGTGTGGAACTGTTTAAGGACAAGTTCTTGGTTTCCAACCCCAGGCCAGTGTGTGCGAGTGTCCTCCAGCACACTGTTACAGGCTTCCTGTGACTTGTGCCTTTGTATTCCTGCCTTGTCGAACGAAACAATTACTAATTGTGACACAAGCGCACACATACACGCACAACACCCTGACACTCACAGCCCCATCCCTCTCTCTGTATCAGAGTCCGTTTCTGGCTCTTGGCCTGTGCCTGTGTCATGCTCGCTATTTTTGCCATTATTTCTTCTTGATCGGCAGCGAGGGGCACCATTATCACCACGGTAACTGCCGGGGGATTTAGTGGGGTAGGGGTAGCTGAGCAGCGGTTGCCGTGGGGACTTGAGTGGACGGCTTTCCCGCGACGCATGCAGAAATGTCCTTTAAATCGCTCAAAGACTTGGGCGTCTCCGCGGAGAGAATAGGGTCCTTCTGCAAGAGATGGATGAATCGAGTCCAGAGGTCTGTGTCTCTTTTCACTTTATCGGTTGCTGCTCTTTAACTCTAGGCTTTTATAGAATGACAAATCATTTCATGGGCTTAAAGAGAAATTAGGCTTTGTGAACAACTGACCGAGTTAGTTCTTTATGGCTTTTTTTCCACTTCTAATCTGTAATTATGTAGTGCATTATGTTTATATGTGTGTACACACACACACACAAACACACACACACACACACAGACACACACACACGCACACACACACACACACACAAAAACTGTCCATATAGGAAGCATTTTCTGAATAATCTATGCAGGCCTCATGGATTCAGTTTATTTGTATGCTAACTAAATGTTATAGTCACCATATTCTACACTTTGGTAACTTGACTTTAATGTTTAGGGATGTAATGGTGCACTGTGAGCCACTTGAAAATCGGTGCAAATATTTGATGATTCAAATTGGTTGAGATTCGTTTGTAGCATCTTTGTTTGGATCATAATTACAATCCAGTGGTTGCCTCGAACTGAATGGAAAGTGGCAAAGCCTTAGTTAGTTTGTTTATATGAAGAGATTTCTTTGATTTGTGTTATTTATTTATTTGATTTGGAGTTTTAAAAATTAAAATAAAGAAAAAAATGTTCAGCATTTTGTCTATGCAATAATAAAAGGACATCTTTTCATTTATAATTTGTCTTAAATCTTGTATTGTGAAATCAATATCGTGAATCATATTGCGTCTTGCGTTAAGTGAATCGTTACATCCCCAATAACGTTAAGTTTATTCTTTGTTTCTTAAAATGAATTAGTCCATTTCCACCCTCTTTTCTGACTTTTATATTTTTGTACGTCTTTTATCAATATGAAAAGGGATTTAAGAAGTATTTCATTCATATTTATTAATTTGTTTGTATTTTATAATTGTCAAATTTTCTGTGAATTTATTGGCCTTTTTTGCAGTTTAGTTTCTCTTAATTTTTTATATATGTACACACACACACACGTATATATATATATATATATATATATATATATATATATATATATATATATATATATATTGTCACGGGAGGAGCACAAGACAGACACAGTGGGCGTGGCGTCAGGCCTCGGAGAGGCTTTTATTAACAGAAATCATAAAACAAAGGGAATAAAAGTGGCCAAAGGGGGAAAGTGTCCAAAATAACAGGGAATCTGGTGTCCTCGTCGTGCTGCGGGATTTGTGTAGGTCGGGCAGTGTTCATCAAGGAAGGGTCCAGGCAAGGGGCGGAGTCCGGCGGCCGCACGCGCTCCCCTCCTTGGTCCGGGGCGCGAGGGGCGGCGGCTTCTCCTAGCGGCCGCGTCTCTCTCGTTGGCCGCGGCGCTGGTAGGGGATGGACGGCCCGGCATCCTGGCCCGTCGGCCGTGTATACGGGTGCGGTTCCCATCCGGATCGCGGGTCCGGCAGCTCACGTCTTGGTGGCGCGGGAGTCCCTCAACGCACCCTTCCTGGACCCACGAGGACACCAGTGTGCATGCACGGGGAAGAGACCGGTCTCCTGAGGAGAGGCGCGTTGGGCTTTTAAACAGCGGCGGTAATGAGGCTCCACTTCCTTCAGGTGTGCCCCATCACACGCCGCCAGCCCTGACTCGTCCAGCGCCCCTCCTCTCACACACCCACTCCAGTCGGGAGCCTGGTGAAGGGCGGCGATTTAGGACGGGGGTGCCGGTGATAATCAGGGAGGAGGCAGCTGACTCGTCACATTCCCCCTCCCAAGCGACATCCCCGTCATCAGGGCGCCGCCCACACGGGAGTGCTACCATCCTCAACCAGGCTCCAAACGGTCGGAGTGGGCGGGGTTTCCTCTCCGGGCGGTCCTCCCTCTCGCAGCGCACCAGAACAGGGACAGAGAAACCGGGTTTTAGTGACAGCCTCAACCAACCACAGGGTAAAATGACAATGGAAAAGTCACTTACCCCTTGTGTGGCTGGGAGGCTGTCCCCAGTTTTCCTCCGTCCCAGTCTGGGTTCTCACGAACGTTTGCAAGCGAGAGGGAGTGACGTCACCAGACGTTTCCCAACTGCGCTGTCTAGGCTCCGCCTGCCCGCATTCTCCACCAGTGTCACGGGAGGAGCACAAGACAGACACAGTGGGCGTGGCGTCAGGCCTCGGAGAGGCTTTTATTAACAGAAATCATAAAACAAAGGGAATAAAAGTGGCCAAAGGGGGAAAGTGTCCAAAATAACAGGGAATCTGGTGTCCTCGTCGTGCTGCGGGATTTGTGTAGGTCGGGCAGTGTTCATCAAGGAAGGGTCCAGGCAAGGGGCGGAGTCCGGCGGCCGCACGTGCTCCCCTCCTTGGTCCGGGGCGCGAGGGGCGGCGGCTTCTCCTAGCGGCCGCGTCTCTCTCGTTGGCCGCGGCGCTGGTAGGGGATGGACGGCCCGGCATCCTGGCCCGTCGGCCGTGTATACGGGTGCGGTTCCCATCCGGATCGCGGGTCCGGCAGCTCACGTCTTGGTGGCGCGGGAGTCCCTCAACGCACCCTTCCTGGACCCACGAGGACACCAGTGTGCATGCACGGGGAAGAGACCGGTCTCCTGAGGAGAGGCGCGTTGGGCTTTTAAACAGCGGCGGTAATGAGGCTCCACTTCCTTCAGGTGTGCCCCATCACACGCCGCCAGCCCTGACTCGTCCAGCGCCCCTCCTCTCACACACCCACTCCAGTCGGGAGCCTGGTGAAGGGCGGCGATTTAGGACGGGGTGCCGGTGATAATCAGGGAGGAGGCAGCTGACTCGTCACAATATATATATATATATATATATATATATATATATACACATATACAGGGTGTACCAGTGAGATATTTTAGTTCCTCAATTCTGACAGACCAGTGCAGTATACTGAGAAAATAAATAATTTCTCCTTTGTGCACAGAATAGTGCTTAATTCATGTCAAAATGTCCTTGGAGTGAAGCACGTTTCAAAGGGAAGAAATTTGAACGGTTATCTTGAAACAGACGGAGAAGGCTTACTCACAGAATGCTTAGTGCGATAATTAGTCTCATGAGGAAATGATTATGCTTCTTCACTGAGGATATTTATTTATTTTATTAGGACTTATTTATTTTATTTATTTTCACATCAGTTGAAGGGCAACATGCAGGTTGGCCTTCGATCAGCTAAACCAAAATGGAATTAAATCGAGTAGACACTCAGTGATTTTTGAGCTTGTTTAGGCTTGTTCACTCATTTTGTTATTTGTTAGCTGGTTAAAAATGAAATGTGTGTGTGGGGGTCGATAACTCACTCTTTCTCTGAGTGCTTTCTTCTGGAGCTGAAACAAGCGCCTGAAATTCCTCATGAACTCGTTGAACCAGCAGCATGGGTGTCTAGGGGTCACACGGATCCGTCTCGCACCCTGACTCAGCTCAGCCATTTTTATCATTTGTTTCATTCTGGTGTGAGTCACTCAAAATTCTGCACTCAATTCATGTTGAAGCTAGCATTTGTGAAATTGTGTTTTCAGTAAACTGCTTACAATGGAAGTATATGGGGCAAATGGACGTTTTTAAAGTGGAAAGGTGAATCTTTTTTTTTTTGTGTGTGTGTTAAAGCACTTTATTGATTTCCATTAATGCATTTCAGGTTTTTACACAAAGTTGTTTCAAGAATAGCAAGTACAATTTACAATGTTATTCTCTTTTATAACAGGGCAAATTCAGCCTTATGTCATCATGGCATGAGTTGACAAATTGTGTGTTGCACAGATAAGTTTAGTACGCAATCTTATTATAATAAATTCATGGTAACACAGTTAACACTGTAAGTCTAATCATGAGGGTTTTTAGCATTTGCTTTATTTGCCCCATAGACTCCTATTTAAAATTTGCTGTAAACATGCATTTTCTTTGCAAATGAAAGTTTCTGAGCAAATGAAAGTTATTTTATATGGTAATAGAGCTTACTGAACCTGGAACAGAGTCAGAATTGTACCTGCTCAGGACTATAAACACAACATCAACACACAAGACACAGCACACACGCTGAGTGTAATAACACTGTTGTGATTTTAATCAGGTTTGTGTCTCCGTGTCTTCCTGCTTTAATGAGGAGCAGTTGTCGATCTGTCCGGCCCAAATTTGCGCTCGCTGTGAGCTTGGAGACCAGCCCCTCTCACTCCCTAACATCTTCCAGACAACGATATACACCGTTGACACTTCATAACACTTGCTTTCTGTCTCTCTGCAGTAACGGTACAGCTGGGAAGATGAACGGCGCCCTGGAACACTCGGACCAGCCTGATCCGGACGCCATTAAGATGTTTGTGGGTCAGATCCCACGCTCCTGGTCCGAGAAAGAATTAAAGGAGCTTTTTGAGCCGTACGGAGCCGTCTACCAGATCAACATACTGCGAGATCGTAGTCAGAACCCACCACAGAGCAAAGGTAGCGTACGTTTCCTTTCTTTTGACATCACAGACGCCATCGCAGCAGCAGGGTGTTGTGCTGCGTCATGTAAACCTGCTCACACGTGTAATGTGTTAACTTGAGCCTCTGACTTCCTGTTGTGCATCTTCATTTCCTGTTTCTGTCTTTCTTTTCTCCATTTCTCAAAAGCTATGTTCAGAAATCTGTTTAGGCGTTGCTAGAAAGCATCGCAATGGGCTCATTGAAAACTATCGCTAAAGATGGCACGCATAGTTTGAAAAAAAAAATGCTTGCAAATATTCCATTTAGTACACATTTAAATAAAAACCGACAGTTTGACTCCGTATTTGCAATATTTATATCTTTATAATATTGCAATATTAGCTTAGCAACATGCTAACATCAAACTAAATTGGAGTTTTCCATGCTGATTGCGCACTTTGTTGCTGTCTTTATGTCCTTGTGGAAAGTTTCCACTTATAAACTTGAATTAGTATAATTGGATGTGTTGGTCAGTTCCATATTTGTTTCTCTGTTTTTCATTTACGTATAAACTTTTTTCAAACTGCAATACAACACAGTTAAGCACAAATGATTCACACAGAACGTGCACACAGCGCATTTTTGAGTGAAACGTACTGTAAGGCAATGGAACAGGGTTACCAAGTTTTCACAAGAAAACCCACCAAATTGCTACTCAAAACTAGCCAAGATTCATTTCCCCAATTAAAAATCACATTCAGGGAAGTAATTTTTTTTTTTGGTGGGGTTTCCTGATAAAATGTGCATTCCAGGGGCTAAATATCACGTTATTGGGGCTGTTTCAACCTGTGGTAACAGTGTTAAAGTAGCCCAAATCCACGGGAAAACCATGGACTTGGCAACATTGTAGTGGAAGGAAAAAAAGCTAGGTCTTGAGAGTTGTTTGCACAATAATCTGCAACAGGACAACATAACGATCAAAGATTAACATGCTTAGCATGCTTAGCATGTTAACCCAAATAAGTTTCTTTCTTCTGTTGAAAATAAAACTTGAAAAGGGTGGGGAACCAAATTGTGGCTGGGCCCCAGTTGCTTCCATAGTATTTTGTTATTTTTTTTCCTCTATCAAAATTAGTGAGGACCAGCAACTGTTTGGTTACCCACATTCTTCAAAATATCTACTTCTTTTTTTCAGCACAAGAAAGATATTAATACAGGTTTGGGACATCATGAGTGAGTAAATAATGACAATTTTGGGGTGAACTATCCCTATATACTATATACAGGCATGCATCCATTTTTCTCTCAACTGTTTACTTTCACTTTAGACGTAATAACAGTGTTTATATGTAATCCTTGTGTGTTTTTGACAGTATTAACTCAATCAGACGCAAAAAAGAACTTAGTCCAGTAATTAGGCGCTTTTACACACTTTTTATTTTAGCATGAACGCGCTTCAGGTGTACACGCTAGTGAAGTTGGATTTTCTTCCAACCTGCGGGTGCCGCTTTTATGAAATTATTTGGCCTGCCCCAGCCCACCTCGGAAATAAAGTAAAATTTCTTTACCCTCCCTGACCCGACCTGCGGGGTCCACAGATAATGAGACATCACGCAAGTCACGTTGCTACGTAGACCTTCATATTGTAACCTTATCAAAGAACTTAATAAAATATGAAAATAGATATTCCAAATATGTAATGTAGGCTATAGGGAATTGCACGCAACATACATGGATATTTTTATTTTGTTTTTAATGACACAACCCAACCCACCCCGTAAATAGTGCCAATTTCTTTACCCAACCCGCGGGTTACCCGTGGGGTCCGTGGGTTATGAGACCACCTGCGCATCACTAGTACACTAGAAAGTCCACTTTAGAACAGCACGCAAATAAAATCTTTAACTGGTAATGCTTTAAGGCACATGCAAATAATGTACTTTTGCCATTGCGAATAAGTGGCGGAGGCGCGCTGTAGCACGATACTACGATATTTCTTCAAAAGTAGAAAGTAGAGACATTTTAATTTTCCACGATCCAAAATCGTCATATCACACACACGCCTACATAAATATGATCCTTTCAACAGGACTTGAATGCAGTAATGTTCAAAATCAGTAATCTGTGGTTTAGTTTTGGTTTCCAAGCCGCCTATGGTAGGCGGTAGACAGCGAGGTAGCTCATGGGTTTCAGAATAGCGCTAAAGCGTAGGAGTAAACCTCAGTTCTGTAGAGTTGTTAACACTCAGACAGGAAGATGGCATGTACATGTTCACAGTGCCGCCCATCCTCTCACTCTTATGGATGATGAGTCAGGGCCGAGTGGGAGAGCATTACTCAAGTCCTGTACTCTCTCTCTTGCGCACACACAGGCATTGCGATGGATATCTCCATCAGAGCCAAGGTATGTGATTGGCTTTCAGACAGGGTGATGAGTGCTCCTGTAGCTCATTTAGCTGCAGTTAGAGTGCCTCTCTCAGGTCCAGCTTCATCAAGGCCTCTGACACAGCCGTGGGGCCGTAATGGCCGCCGCTAGCCTTTAGCTTCACTCTAACCCATTTTCATTTAGGAAAAGGTCGTCTGCGCACGACTCCGGCTGTTAAATTAGACTGTATTGAAAGATTTCTCCACCAACAAAGCCGCAAGGTGAGCATTAACTTCCTGCGTGTCTCTCTAGCACTGTCTTTCCCTGTGGCATCCACCAATTAGAACTGATTTTCTCTAAAAGGGATTTGGTTTTCCATTTTTTTTTTCCTCCCATAAGGACAGTTTTCCACCTTTTAAAGTTACCAATTAATGGGCAGATTATATTATGAAAAGTGTGCCAGTTAACAGGACTCGATTTGAAGTGTCCTAAAGCAACTTATACACACAGTATTAGATAACCTGAGATCTTACTCAAGTTCACACACACTTTAGTTTCCATGACTTTCCGCTGACGCAACCGACTAGTTTAATACATAACCTGCCCACAAGAAAATGACACATTGCAGTCTTTTAGTTTTTAAATGTTTTACTCTTTATGGGAAATAACCTTAACAACTGAAGTCACAAATTGTATTTATTTAAATATTTAACAAATCACACATTATGTGCAATTTTAATTTAGAGGAAACAAATACAAATTAAAAACATTTATAATAATTGTTTTTGCTTGTTGCATCTAAACCAGAAGCCAACACACAAATCTAGTTATTTATTTATTGAGTTTTATTAAAAATATAATGTGTTGCAGTTTACACATATAATATTTGTATATATATATATATATATTTATATATATAATATATATATATATATATATATATATTTATATATATATATATTTATATATATATATATATATATATATATATATATATATATATATATATATAATTTTTTTTTTTTTTTTTTTTTTTTTTTGTGGCTGGAGCTTTGCTTTTGCCTTTAGTACAGCACTGTGCATCAAGTATTGCATCACATTACGCTACACCACAGCAGTGTAGACAACTGGATTTTAATGGAAGCAATCTAGTTTTGCAACTTGAATTGTTGTTTTATTAGCTTCACGCAGTGAGCACAATATTCCACACCCTTGGTTACTGACATTAGTGCTTCCTTGTTTTTAGACTTATAGGTTTAAGGTGCCAGTGTAATATTCTGTCAACCCAGATCCAGCTTTTTTGGTGAAAATGTACCAGTCTATTACAGATTGGGCACCGGCACCCAGCTGAAAAGCACTCACACTCTCACACATCCCAGCAAGAGTGCGTAACTGTGTTGAGTTGCGGTCTCAGCGGTTTAATCTACAATCTCGCACCCACTGTACTGAATCAGCACGGGACGTCACGTCCTGTGCCCCGCGTGTGTCCCTGCCTGGCCACCATAGCCTTTTCATCAGCGAGGAGGTGCTTCTGAACAGACAGCCTCACAGAACACCTGCCCTACATATGTGTGTGTGTGTGTGTGTGTGTGTGTGTGTGTGTGTGTGTGCACGAGAATGGAGGCTTAGAATATAAATGCACCCAGAGGTGAAGAGCAGGAATTGTTTATCAGAGCCATTTAAAATGGTCCACACACACACACACACACACACATAGAAACAGACTGTCCTTTGTTGAGAGTGGTCCAGGGCTAAATGGCCCTGAGCAGCTGGGGTTCTTTAGTAAAGATGTATTCCTGTCTCCCTTTGAAGTCCGTCACACACATACGCACGCTCATAGGATGAATGGATGCGTTTGTGTGTGCATACTTTTCGGTTCCTGGACACGTAGCACAGAATGATACAAATGTGTGTGTGTGTCCTCTAAGGCCAAATGCATACGTGCAATGCTAATGTATTGAAATGTATTCTAACAGATTTGTGTGTGTTCATGGGATTAAGTCCAAAACTTTAGGGCTTTGGATGGTCTGTGTTCTTTAACAGATCAAAAACTGAATCTGGGAATAATTGGTATTCAAGTCGTTTTCATTTACAGTTTTGCATCCTGTCATACTTCATAATGTGACATGTTTCCGAGTGAAACGAGATGTAAAATGCTATCCTTCGGGAATTGATTGGATTGTGAAAAGTGGGAGTTTCGGGCCTGAATTCGCATTCAGTTGTGAAAGATTACTTTCTTTCTAGAAAAAAAAAGTCGCTGGCTCCTGACAATTTAAACTGAAAAGGAAAAAAGAAGTTTCATAGTAGGGTTGGAAAATTTTTCACAAATATATATAATGTCTCCAAAACTATTTGGACACTTGAGCCATTGTTAAAAATACAGAAATGTAAATATAATTTACTATTAAATTGCATTAAATTATATTAGATTTTTTCACCGGATCGAAAAGAAAAGTAATATAAATATTTATTTGTAAAGAACAATTGTACGAATTGTATTATTAATAATGATACAACAATCGTGGTACTGAAGTTGGATTCATTTTAAAGAAATATAGCACAACTACACTTTTTAATCAATTATTTAAAAAACAATAATAATAATAATAGTGCTGTCAAGTGATTAATCGCGATTAATCGCAATTAATCGCATACAAAATAAGTTTTTGTTTGCATAATACAAGTGTGTGTTCTGTGTATTTTTCATGTATATAAAAATAAACATACAGTATATATATATATAATTTAGATTATTATATATATATATATATATATATATATATATATATATATATATATATATATACATATTAAATATATAAACAAAAATAATTCTGAAATATATACATGCATGTACATAGTAAATATAAACAGTAAACATACATAAATTATGTAAACAAAAAATGTAAACATTCGCGATTAATCATTTGAAGAAGAAAAGTGTTATCAAATGTAAAAACGTCTTTCTGTTACTGTTAAGAGTTACTGTAAACCTGCACTTGTGCTGTATGATATTCTACAGCACGAGTACGAACGGTCACGGAGCTCTTGAGGCGGTTGTACGCCTCGTGGTTTTATCCTGTTTTATCTGTCTCAGGTGAGGCATGGGCTTTCCAACCGTACGTCAGCAGTCCTGCCACGTACGGATGTGGAAAAAACGGCTGTTCTGACCTCCCCGCCTGGGATTGTCAAAAGTTTCCAGCGTCGCAACACGATTAAACACAAACCGCTGTCAGCAGCCAAGGAATGAGTCGAGAAAGCCTGCGTTTCCTTCACTTTTGCTGACAACACAAGAATGAACAGGATTATTATTGGCTGACTGTTTAATATTAGCTGTTTCAAAGGCAGTATTCGAATGGTTTTTGACATCTCTGTGTTCTAGAATGAACAGGAAAAGGAGAATGTTATGCAAAATCAATGAGCTACAATCCTGAAGTGCCCCTTCACATTTAACAAGGAAAATCAGCAACAGTAATATAAGTAGGAACACTCTTCAATTAGCAAAAAAAGTTAAGTTAATCAATCCTCTACTACAGACGTTTTCAAATTTGTGGATGCTAAATAAACCCTTTGATTCCAAAATGGACCAACAAATAAAAAAAAATTTACTTGTTAGGGACCCCCTTACTACAATTTGAAAGCACCTCAGAAAAATACAACACAGCTGCACATATTTTTGTATATATATATATATATATATATATATATATATATATATATATATATATATATATGGTAACACTTTAGTATAGGGTCCAACTCAAGTGTGACCATATATATATATAATGGTTGTGATTATGATAAATTATCATTTTTATTTTACAAATTAATTATTAATATTATTATTTTAATAATATTTTATATATAACTTTTACTATGTACAAACAGTAACATGTTAAACATGTTTAATTCATATTATTATTAATAATAATAATAATAACAATGCAACATACAGTATTAAATTGGCACACTGATTGGTCAGCTAATGTGAGTTCATAAGTGTGTGTATCAGGTTTGAACATGACTCATCTGTCAGAACTATCAGATTTCCTAACCTTATTCCCATGTTTACCTTCCCTGGTCTTACGCAAGCGCACGATGCCTTCCAAGTCTTGGTGTAGTGGAGTGTTACTTTATACTACTGGAGCATTATGAGCTCATGTAGTATTACTGGTTGAATAGTTGTGCGGCGTTTAGTCTCATGTGGTTTTAACTCCAATCTCTGTACACAAAACACTTGTGAACACTCCCCCTATATCAAATGTTTCACAACTGATTCATACAAACAGTACAATGTTTATGATCCTGATCTGATCCACACTCATTTTGGCAAGGAACCACGACAAGAAGCGACAAGCCACCATTTACATTTTTTAAAACCAAACAGTCAGATCTAAGCTTGCAATTTTGAAAAAAGCTCTTGGTATTTTGGAGCCAGCTAACAATCTCAGCCTTAGTCTACATGTCGATTTAGCTGAGACCCCTGGGTCTGTATTTTGCTTCAGGCACAATGGTGATTGATCAGAACCAGGATCTCATTAACACTTCAGTTCTTGGGTCACACTTAATTGGAATTGAACTTAAAACCTTTGTGTTAATTAATGGCCCAGAACCATTAAACACCCCAACCAGGACCAATGTCAATGTTGACTGATGGGAACGTTTCAGGCATGTTGGGAGTTTAAATGTGTGTGATCACTTACTGGTGTCTTGTGTGTGTGTGTGTGTGTGTGTGTGTGTTTGTGTGACACTGGGAAACAGGGTTGTTTTGGCCATGGACTGGACTGCACTGTTGCCAGGGATGAGTGAGTCCTTAGTTTATCCTGCCAAAATTTTCCCTGGCAGTAAAAGGGGATTCAGTTTACTCATTTTTTTCTGGTTCCTCTTCTCTTTTCTCTCTAAATAAAACATGCCAGCAGTCGCAGCTTGCTTTAGCCGCACACACACACACAAAGGTCTCCAGCTGATTCTTTCAGTCAGTCCTCTCTGGTGATCTCTGCCTGTTTGTGTGTGTGTGTGTGTGTTCCTCTGTGCTCCAATGACCAGTCAAGGACAGTGATGTGTGCAGATGCATACTGTACACATACTCGTTTTTATTTTTCTGATGAAGGTCAGAGCTTTTTGGCCGATCTGTTTTAGAGGCCTCAAAATGTATCATTTTGTGGTTGTCAGACTTTAGCGGAACATGTCCATTAAGTGTTACATATTTAATTTCTAAAGTCTAAAGTGAGTTTCAGTCTGAATTGAATGGGTGGTAAAATCTGGGTTATTTTCGTAATATTTATATATTTCGTGTTTTAAATATGCTTTTATTTTAATATATTGTTTTTTATTTATATTTTATAAATTGTATGTGCTTTGTAATTTTTATTCGTTTTTTTATAGTTGGCTTTATTTTTATTTCAGTTTTAGTGTTGGCAATTTCTAGTATTTAAAGGTGCTGTATGTAAGATTTAGACTCTAATAAAGCATAAAAATACTATAATATATTTGCAGATATTTAAGAAACATGCTAAGTTAACATACTTGTTTATCTGAAAAAACAATGCTAAAGGCAGTTATTCTCTTTTGAAAATGTGTGTTCCGGGCCGGATTGTCAGTCTCTGTTTTGGTTTGTGAAACCCGCCCACTGCCAGTTTACCTGATTGTATTTCAACCAGTTGCCAGTTTGGCGGAAAACACAGTGTATTTAATTTCATTCATCACCACTTGTACTGGTTCCTGTTTGTGTCGTCAATCTGGCAACCTGCGTGTGCGTCAAGTCTGAGGAGGAGGGTCCGTATAAAAAAACCTTCCAATATTTTAATTTGGACTGCAATACCTAGTTCAACCACTCGGTGTCAATCCTACATACAGCACCTTTATTTTTTTTCAGTTTTATTCAGTTTATTTTCATTTCCATTTACATTTCTAAATTTAAGCTATTTAATAAGCTATTTAAACATTTTATGTAGATTTGATTTCATTTCAGATTTACTTCAATGAACAAAATTTTGATCGTTTAAATTTTCGTCATAGTTTTAGTTAACATATTTATATGCATATATAAAATATACTCTATCATAAATACTTGTATTACTAAAGTAAAAAAAAATAAATAAACTCAATTTTTTTATTAAATTAAAATTAAATTAAAAACAATCAAAATAATTTAAAATAAGTTTATAAATATATATTTTTAAATTAATAATAAAATAAATGTAGGTTTTTTCAAGTCAAATTTTGTTCTCTTTCAACAAGTACAAATGATTTGATGCTCGAGTTGTCACGCATGGTCAGACTTTTTACCTTAATCATGCTCGCAACAACATGTGGGTCACTTGGTTTTTGTGTCTGAGGCATCAAGCTGGGTTGCCAGTGAAATCTCATTGGTCCTCAATCCCACTCCATATGGCTGTTTATTAAGCATCAAATATTAGCCTCTTTCCTCTCTCTCTCTCTCCCTCGTTCCTTATCTTCTCTGTGGTCTTTTTTGGCAGATATCTGTATGACAGCAGTGAGATTGTTTTCTCTCTCAGCAGGTAGTGAGACGAAAAGAAAAAGATCAAATCCACTTGGCTTATTGCATGCTTAAAATGCTTACCTCTCTCTTTCTCTCTGTTGCTGTGTTTTTCCAGGGTGCTGTTTTGTCACATTCTACACACGGAAAGCTGCCCTAGAGGCTCAGAATGCACTGCACAACATAAAGACCTTAACTGGGGTGAGTGTTTGTTTATCTGTTCATGTCTGTCTCTCTCTGAATGCCAGCAAGGCAGAGAATTTCTTATTCAAATGACGACAGTTTCAAGTTTTTAGTCTGGTTTCTTTTGTTAGAGGTTGTAATTCAGGAAAAAGTGTGAAGTAGGGGTTGAGGAGACAGGCTTATGCTGGTTTTTAGTCTCAAGTCAAAGAAAGACTTTAATGAGTTTATGATTTGAGCTTTCTGACGGAGCGGGTAATGTTTGTTGTCATGAAATCAGAGCCATTGTTCTCGAAATCCGAAACATAAGGGAGAGATCTGAAAGATATTATTACTTTAATTCAGCAATGGCGCATTAAATTAAATGTTGCAGGAAATACATTTTAATGTTATAAAAAAACTTATTTCTGATCAATCCTGTGTTTTTAAACATCGTTAATTTTTTTTTTCACTCAAAAAAAAAAAAAAACATAAAATTTGCCATTAGTGTATTTCATAGTATTTCATAGTCATGCACATCATAATATGCAATGCAAAAATAAATTGAGATTTGATAAACGTGGTTTAACAGTGTTATTAAATGATTAGCATTTTTAAAAGCTAAAGATCTGAAATATAGGACAGTAACCAATAGGGCTGCACGATGTGTCGTTTAAGCATCAATATCGAGATGTACGAATCCACGATAGTCACATCGCAGGATGTGCGATGTAGGCTGTCGTAGTTGATCCGTTATTCAATTAACCGTACGAGCCAGCTGCTCCCCGGCCCTTGACGAATGTGTTTCGCAGATTAATTGCACAGCTTAACCATCATAGAGTGAAAGTTTATCATTTGCATGTGTTTTTAAGTCCTGTCAGTTTAACAGAGAGAGAGAGAGAGAGAGAGAGAGAGCGCGCGCTGCACGCTCACCATCTTCAAACAACACTAGCGCTGTCTTGCTCTCTCTCCCTCATGCATATTAATCAATTGACAAAATGGTGTCGATGTTTAAATCATTTAAAATGAGAATGTAAGTGTGCTCACCCCATTTTTTGTAAGGATTTTTTTTTATTAGATTTCATACCGCAATATGTATCGCAGAAAAATAAAATATCGCAATGTCATTTTTTCCCAATATCAGGCAGCCCTAGTAACCAATTATACATATAATATTTTACTACATATTTCTCTGTATCACTTGTGTTTGAAGCAGCCGAAACATCTGCATACTTTCGTACAGATTGTTTTTGTGTAATGTGTTTGTGTGACTGTATAAAAGAGTATCGGAGGCTACTGTTAACTGTAATAAAAAATGAAATGTAAGGTTGTCCACACAGTCAAAACTAGATTTATTTCATGAAAACATACCAATAGTGCTATCTGACAGATAAACTGTTTTCCCGCTTTTAGTGTCGGTGTTTATTCTCATTGTTTCCAAATCATCTTTGAGTTTAGTTGGAAATTTAGTTTTTCCTAAACCTCCAGCCCACGGCAGACCTAGAGATGTCACATACGATTATCATATCAATTGCTGCCATAATCAGACCGTCTCTGAAGTGGCGTGTGAGGACGACTGAAGGCTAATGTAGGACATGTCTGATAAAGTATCCTCCAGCTGTGAATGAATTCATCTCCCTCTTTCTCTCTGTCTCTCTCATATAATGTGATTGTACATTAATTCAGTTCACTGAAGCCTGCTTATACACTACGAGATCAGTTCAGTCTTGTGAATATTCTTTTTTAATAAGTTTTTTGGGCAGTAGACATTTATTTACAGTAATTACAGCTGCAAATGAGCAGGCCCAAATGAAATCTAAACACTTTATGCATATTTTGAAGGAAAATTGCAAAACTCTGCAGAATGGATTTAAAAATGTTCGCTGAGGGGATAAATAAGACTGCAGTTGAAAGTAAAATCGAAATATTTCATGAGAAAGCGTAATTGCAAATTTAATAAAGAAGCCGGGTGAAACGGCTTATGAGGTACGAGCGTGTTTATGATGTACAGATTTATGGATTTTTTTTTTTTTTTTATAATAATAAGCAAAATCACTCAGCTTTGGATGCAAAACTTGATGATGAAGTGATAGAAACTGTGACATGAACAATGCAATATTTACTTATAAAACCTAATAAAGAACAGCAATATAAACAGGAATGCACATACGTTTTTCAGCCTGGTTTTCTTATGAGAACCTGGAGATTTGGTTTGGTCTTCACACGGCACATATGGTGACCCATCAAATATAACAATAAAAAATTTATTAATAATAGTGATACTATTATTACACTTTATTTAGGTTTAGTTTTTTTTATTATAAAATAATGAACTAAATAATAAAGTGTGATAGTACTATTTTATTTAAAAATAAAAAGGGAATATTAAATACATACAAATCCAATTATTTTATAGTAAACTTAAAAATAAAATGCTAAAATTACTAATATTATGGTTTTATTGGAACCTTAATGATTATTTTAATTTGAATTATTACAATTTTCCATATTCAAACTTAAAATCAGCAAGCTTTTATTTTGGCAGATTGCCAGCTAGTAAGTCTATGCACATCCGGGTTTAGCTGAGCCGATTGTGGGGCGTCAATGAAATGTCAGTTTCGCATTGAGCTCTGAAAAAGTTAGCGGGTAGCCTAGATATTTGTTTTCAGTTTGAACAGAAATCTTATATTGTAATCTTGTACGGTTTGTTGATATAAAATAGTAATTGTGCATTTACAGCTGTCAACCAAGTCGGTGCGTAAATGCGCACTCTGAACTAATTTACACAGTGCATTTCTAATTTTGGTCACGCATGCGGACCACTTATATGCACCTCTGAATATAAAACAGTATTTAACTAAACATTTATTTTATTAGCAAAATAGACCTAAAATGTAGCACAGGGACCTTACTGAACAATGACAATTAATCAGTTCTTGTAAAGTGATTAATTTCTGATTGAGAACCGTACATCACACATTTATTTATATTTGGATATTTAAATTAAGTCTATCTATCTATCTATCTATCTATCTATCTATCTATCTATCTATCTATCTATCTATCTATCTATCTATCTATCTATCTATCTATCTATCTCCTTGCTGTCCTATTAGATGTTAAATTAATTAAAATATTTCTTCCTGTGTGTGTGTGTGTGTGTGTGTGTGTGTCAGTGGGTTATCTGTTTATAACTTATGACACATGCTATCAATTTGCCGCTCTGTGTGCATGCTCTAATAGAGGTAGTTGCAATTTCTTTTTGGATATATATTTATATGGATTTTAATTACATATCACTTACTGCCAGTGTTTATGCCACTGTGTGTGTGTGTGTGTTCAGGAGAGTGTGGCAGCTTATAAAATCCCCACTGTGTGCCCATCTGTCTGACTCCTGTGATCCTTGACCCAAACACAGTGTGTGTCCTCAAACCACTGGACTACACACACACACACACACACACACAGAAAACTGAATTTTTTAAATAATGTAAATCAGGTAAAGATGTAAAACAGACATTTTATGGTCTCTGTCCAAAGAGAACAAACAACCTCAAACAACAAACTTGGGTCTTTTAAAACCTGTAAGTAATCTATCCTCAGTCGAAAAAAATAAAAAAATATGTGTGTCCTACAGGATCAGATGCCTGAGGATACCAGCAGCAGGGCAAACCATCAAAGACTGTGTGTGTGTGTGTGTGTGTGTGTGTGTGTGTGTGTGTGTGTGTGGTAAAGGTCAAAGATCAGAGTTGAAATGAAGTAAATGGATATCTTCAGTTATTTCTGACTGCTTTTATAATTTGATCCAACCGTTGAGTTATGGAGCTGTCATTCTGTCTTCAGCTGCAGATGTTGACTTCTTTCAGGAATCTGTATGTGCGCTTTGTGAGAGCAAGCATGTGTATTTCATGAGAAACTGGTAACAGAGCATAAACTCTGTAATTAGTTACGTGGCTTTTAATGGGAGAGGATGAGAACGCACACGTCCATAAGCTCTGAGAAGGCCACATGTGAGCACACACACAGTGCAAAGAAGACCACATGACTATTGGGAGACAGATGCCGTACACACAGAGCTGTGTGTGTGTGGGTGTTGGACAGATCTGGTCTTTGGAAGTATATCAATGCTGGACTCAAACTTGTGGAGCTGACCATGAAGCTGAAGGTGTTACAAGAGGAGGAGAGGTTTTGAGAAAGAAAAAAAGAACACAAATCAGTTCTAATCAAAATGTTCATTGCAATAAATAGGATATAACATTGTTTATATATATATATATAATATATGTTATAAATTATATATTTTTTTTATTTTTTTGAACAAAAACTTAATTATGGGGACAGTAATACCTTATAAGGTCAATATAATTTAAATAAATCTGTTCCTTGATAGGTTTTATACACAATATTGTATTATGTATTATATTAATACTAATTTTATAATGTGTGTGCATGTATAAAGTTGTTGTTGTTTTTGTTTTGGTCATGGAGAAAAGAAAAAACCTTGGTGTGAGACAATTTAGACCAAATGCATAAATATGGTGATATTGTATTGCAAATTGTCAAAAAGTAGGGTAAATTGTCAGAAACCTACATGATACAACACTTTTAAAATTACACAATGACCCCCCTCCCCAAAGATATCTGACAGGTTTGTACATGGAACTGTGTAGACGATAAGGCAAAACGCGTAAGGCAAATTATTAAAAAAAATCGTTGGCTAGAGATTAAGAGAACAAGAACAAGTGCACGTGGAAGAAAAATGGAACACAATAAACACTTCATCGGCAAAGTGCTGACAAATCACCTTCATCAAACCCCAGACACGTGATCATCTTCATTCCAGTTACATCTATCGAGATGAAGAATAGAGTCAGCGGAAAAACTGACGACACATTAACAAGATTACAGTGATAATGTAGAACATCAGTGTGGCAGTGAGACAAGGTTGATTATGTGCTGTGGTGAGCGTTAATGAGTGTGTTGTAGTAAATGTGCCACGTGTGTGTCATGTGTTTCAGATGCACCATCCCATACAGATGAAGCCCGCAGACAGTGAGAAATCAAATGGTGAGTGTTTGTATGCGTCTCTTTTTTTTCTTTTTTTGTTCTCAGGTCGTCCGACTGTACGTTTGTTCTGGGGGTTTGTCTCTGTGTTTGTGTGAGGGACCGGGAGATGGATGAATTATTGAAACCCAGGAGAGCCGGAGGTCAAGAATAGTTTAAGTGTCTGCCCTGGCAGTGACCCAAACACATATACTGTACACACACTCAGATAAACCATATTTTTCACAAAATGACTGTATAGATGTGCTTAGGAAGTCCAGGGGCCTACATTTTAGGGATGGGCGTTTTCCGCAAATATCACATTCGAATATTTGAGATAAAAGAAAAACGAATATTCAAATATTTGTTTATTAAAATTAAGTTTAATGAGACAGACGTTATTTTTCAGCAACATTTATTGTTTCCGTCGTTTTGAACAAGCTTACACACAATAAGCTTGAACATTACACATCGTGTTTTGTAGCTGAAAACCTTTAACAATGCGTATAAACAACCAAAAGTACAGATTAAAAGCAAAAAAAAAGAAAAAAAAAGGTGAACGAAGAAAAAACTTAAGCAGCCTGCAGCAATTAGGCTATTGTAGAACGTAGCCTACACTTAACTTTGAAACTTTTAAACTGTCAGCAAATCTTTTTTCCTTTTTTTCTATTGTTTTACATGTTATTGTTGAGAAATACGGGCATGTAAACATGATCGGGGGAAAGTCGGCTCCTTAGTCTGTTAACAATAAGGCTGGCCGCGGAGAAAACGCGCTCTGACGGCACAGACGTTGGCGGGATTCACAAATAACGGTGTGCTAAGCGAATAAGTTTTGTGAAGCGCTTCGTGTTTTCGTTTCACCACTGAATGGGATCCTCATCTGGTGGAATACATGGCTTCGGCAAGAACTGTTCCCACTCGTCTCGGCTGGACTCTCTGTAATCATCGCTGAAGAACTGGCTCAGCCTTTTCCGACGAGTGGGCATTGCTGCATCCTCGCCGTCGTTGGAGGCGGTGGATGCATCCGCATCACTCGCATCAAGGAAAATGTTCTGATAATGTTCAAAAAAGTTTTTTTTTTTTTCTTACTTCTCTTATGTTTTCATCGAGAAACCTGAGATATTTGTGCCGAGTGTCTAAGGCAGACGTGAGAAGAGGAGTTTTCACTGAATTTTCCAAGTTAACAGTGTTTATTCGTTGCTTGAGAGATGCCGCAACAATGTTCTTGAATTTGGTCACTTTCCTGTGATTCTCCACGGCATATTTGAAGAACTGTAGAAGACCGCAGTTCTCAGGGGCCGTTCACATATCGTGTCTTTTGCACGCTCGCGCGTACATTGAAGTTCGCTATTTCCAATGTAGACGCGCGGTTTGCGCGCTCATAATGGAAGCGACATGGTTGCGATGCGCACGCAGTGCGACGCACCCGTTTTTTTTCAGGCTCGTCCGCACTGCATCGAGTTAAAAAAATCTCAACTTTTCAGAATGCCGGAAGCGCACCGCAGGTCATGTGACAAGAACTAAACATTCAGCTTCATCCTTTCCCGGAACAACGTTGAAAGCTCAGCCAAGATGATTATTCATTCATTAATTATTTTTTGCTTGCATATATCTTCAAATATGCCCGTGGAGAATCACAGAAAGTGACTAAATTAGGTTTTATTGTGAACTTTTTTTTTTTTTTGCGAAATTCGATTATCATTTTTATTTATTGAATAATTAGAGCAGAATGAATATTCGAATGTTCGACTATCCGTGCACACCCCTACTACATTTCCGGAGACTTGAGAGCAGAAAGAAAGCAGGGGTCAGTAAGATTTTATTTATTTATTTTTTGTATTAATTAATTGTATTAATTTGATCAGAACTGCAATGAGAACAGCAATATTGTGAAACTTTGTTACAATTTAAACTATATATATATATATATTTTTTTTTCAAATATTTTAAAATGCATTTTATTCTTGTGATGCAAAACCTAATTTTCAGCAGCCATTACTCCAGTCTTCAGTGTCAAGTCATGATACTTTGGAGATCACTCTAATATGCTGATTTAATTCCAAAGAAAGTTAAAAAGTGCAGCATTTATTTATTCATTTATTTATGTGAAATCATCTGCAATTTTTAAGCAATTTAATGCATCCTCGCTGAATATAAGTATTCATTTCTTGAAAAAAAAAAAAAAAAAATCATACTGACCCTCAGATTTCAAAATAATATTCATTTAAAACGTATTTGTAAAAAAAAAAAAAAAAAAAAATATATATATATATATATGAAATATTTATTCAGATATAAACTGCTATTGTGTAGAGTAAAACTTATTAATGTTGATTGTTCTTTTGAGTCGATTCTTTTCAACCATGCTGTGAACCAATTTCAGTGTCAGACTGGTTCACAAATCGGTCTTGATGATTAATTTCCAAATTACCCAGTAACAGAATTATTACCCCAAAAATCATATCCATTGATTTTTGTAAGTCTATGGATAATAACTTATCGGTCTTACTGTATTCAATTTGCTGCATGTTATTCCAAAGAAAAAACGATGTTGTAATATTTCATCAAAATGTAATAACTTGCTCTGCCTCTAAAATGACTTATTATGGAAATAAAATGGTGTGCGAATAGCATTTCATGTATTTTCTTCAGAGTCAGATTGGGCTCTGCTGCTTGTCTGTGTATAAGAATCTGTCTCTGTCTATCTCTCTGCGTGACAGTGATGTTATAGATGTGACCCTCCATAAAACATTCTCACATAGAGGATATTACATCAGATGTTCACTGCAAGCTTAGCAATAATGCATTGATTCTGCTTATTAGTGAACACTGTAACCCATCAAACGGAGAATTCTGCTCCTGTGTGTGTGTGAGCAGTTAATCTTCTGATATGACACTGTGTGTGCGTAAAGGCGAAGCTTTTGAAACAGCACTTATCGCTGGCTCATCCTGTCGCTGTTAAATGCACAAACAATTCAAACAGCAAAATAAACAAGTGAGCTATCGATTTCCCAGAGTGCAGCGGCTTGCTTATCGGCCGCCCAGCGGTAAGAGCTGACACATTCTTCATTAAAAAAAAAATTGGATTACAGTTGCCTCTCTCTCTTTCTCTCTCTCTCTCTCTCTCTCTGTCTAGCATGCACAAACACACAACTGCATATATTATTTCATTGTTTTGTGTATGTATTTTCAATATTTCCTTCTTGTTCATTCCTCTTCGAGTGATGCCAATCAATTCGGATTAGAAACAGCTGAAGGTTTACACATTATCTCATTGTCTTCAAGTTGTTGGAGTGTTATTTACTGTATGGGAACTAGGGCTTGGCGATATATCTGCATCAGAGGTTTTACCGCATCAGAGGTTTTAACGCAATTACATTTTTATATGTAGAAATGAGTTCCCATTAGGGCTGGGCGATATATCGTATGGGATGATCATGCGCATCTCGTCAGTGAAGCCAGTTCCATGTAGCTTGTCACTGATCTACAGCTCTGTCTTTTAAATGGTGCTCCATCTGAAAGCAGGTGATGGAGATTTAGTGGTAATCATGGAACTGGCTTCACTGACGAGATGCAATGCAAAAATGTAATTGCGGTCACTATGGTGTAATGTTAAAAATAAGTAATACATTAACGCTGTAAGATTAAAAATCACAGTTGGTGGATATGAAGTTTTGTTCAATTATTTATTTACTTATTTAAATGTTTTGGAATTTAGTAAAATGATGCATGATTAATCTGATTAAAACAAAGTCATATTATAAGATTTAAAGTCACAACTGGGGGATATGAAGTTACAAGTATTAATTTATTTGAAGTAATGGTAACACTTTAGTATTGGGTCCAATTCTCACTAATAATTAGTTGCTTATTAGCATGCCTATTATTAACATATTGGATGTTTATTAGTGCTTATAATGTACGTATAATGCATGACATCCATAATCCTACCCAATACCCTAAACTTGCCAACTACTTTATAAAATATTAAAAAGCAACAAATTAGTGCTGTTAATTGAGGCAAAAGTCATATTTAATGGTTAGTTAATAGTGAGAATTGGACCTTAAAATAAAGTGTGACCGAAGTAATTTATATGAAGTTGCAATTATTTTATTAGTTCATTTATTTAAGCATGGAAATGCATTTTTACACATATTTGCACGATTATATTGTAACGTTAAATTGAGCGTTTTATCGTCTTTTCAGAAAGCTGAATGCAAATCTAATTTGCGTATTCCATATGTTCAATGTACACCTTTGATCTATTATTGATGAAAAATAGCAATACGACTTGCCAGAAAACACTACTCATTTAGCCGATGAGGTGAGCATCAAAACTACATTTCCCATCTCTATGGTAGCACAATAATGATGAAATACATAAATAAAGCATCAATTACACATCTAATGCACCCTTTCCTCTTCATTTTGGTGCATTAGCGCTAATAGAGCTTCCTGACTTTATGGTGAACTGAAAAAGAGAGAAATAAAAATAAATTGTCTAACACATCCATTTTATTTCGAACATAAACGCACATCATAATTATGGCCTCCGAGCTCATAAATAGTATCTTCCCAGGAGGACTAGAAGGCAGCACATGCAGATTACGAGCAAAAGCGAGCACTCAGGTCATTGAAAGAAAAGATCAAAGAGAACCAGGCGAGAAATCTGTGGTTGTGTGCGCCTGGGCTTGATGTGCTAATGAGACATTGATCTTATGCAGGAGTAACGTCTTTTTTACCACACGTTGGTCACATTTGTTTTCTCCGCCCTTCTTCTTCTCTCAGCGGTGGAGGACAGAAAGCTGTTCATCGGCATGGTGTCAAAGAAATGCAACGAGAATGACATCCGAATCATGTTCTCTCCTTTGGGACAGATCGAGGAGTGCCGTATCTTGAGGGGACCAGATGGACTCAGCCGAGGTGAGACACATGCACATACTGTATTCGTTTTTACATTTTTAAAGGAACGTATGATGGAAAACAGGATTTTTTCTTGCGCTTTTGAAATAAGTTTGATGTTTACTCCAAAATTTTCAATGGTAAGGTGACACTAACACTGTGAGCTAACCAGGTACGAGGCAGTGAAGCATTACACTGGGTAGCCACGCCCACATAGAAACCTCATTGGTCCAATAAACCTTTCCATGTAACTAAATAGTAAAAAAATAAAAATAAATTATATATATATGACAGCCATAAGCTCATTAACATATGACCACCCATTAATTATTAAGCAGCTTGTGCTGTCCTTACAAGCAACTGAGTGAGCTATAAATAAAATCTCTTGGCAGTTTTTAGCTATTGTACATTTTGGCGAATCGGCGGCTAATTCGTATGACTTCGTACAATCTCATTTCTCATTATGGGAGTGATATTTATGTTTGGGGTGATTTTTTTTATTTTTTATTATGTTTCTTTTGTACTTTTCACATCATATGAATTCATACAAAAGTGACACCTTATACCATTGGTTCCCAACCTGGGGTCCGCGCCCCCCTCAGGGGGGCTCCAGAGTTCACGGGGGGCGCGAGCGGATATGCTTTGAGGTGAATAAAGATGCATAAAATGTTCTACTAATAATTTTATATAAAAATATTTTTTCAAAGTTTTTAAAAAATCATAAGCTAACAATGCCAATTTCAATTACAATTTTGTTATTTCAAATGTAGGCGCGTTGCGCGTGGCAAGCGCGCTCATAATGTAAGAGACGCCGATGCGACCATAACAGTGCCCAACATCAAATGGCAAACATAATGCAAGCAGAACGAAACTGCTCGTTATTGTGTGGTTGACGGACCGTTCATCAGTTTGGATCAGTGCAGCGCGAGCCGATCGTGATCATGCTACGCTGTTACTACACAGCGCTAATGAGAGATCCAGTAAAGAAAGCATTTGAATTTGCCACAGAAGTAATAACATTGCTGCGAGATCTAGAAACATTCACATTTCTCCGTTATTAACGGATCAAACAGTGCGTGGAAACCAGGAAGAAACATTTTGCCGTGAATGAACTATCCAGTGTCCAGATCTGCAACATTCACAATGGATTTACTGTAGTAACACTAACCGAACCATGAAAGTTTGGCAGGAATATTAATATATATAATGCCTTCAAGTAACATTACGTCGGTTTTATTTTGACATGAATACAATTGCTGCCCTCAAATGTTAATCTGAAATAAAATAAACCTTGGTTTATAACTACTACAATTTCATTTTTTCCAAGAAGCTGTTTTGTTTCATATGCTCATAAGAAGAATCAATTATAGCTCCAGAATTACTCAAAATAAAAAAATCACACTTTATTATGTTAGTTTTAATATTTAAAAAAATAAATCAAGGACATTTCTCTGGCATTTCTTTCTTTTTGCTGTATCAAAACCGTACCGTGACACAAGTGTATCGAACCGAACCGTGAATTTTGGTGAACCGTTACACCCCTATATATAGATATATTAGTGCTGGGAAAAGTATAATATATGTGTGTGAACTGTGTATAATTATTTTGTATAAAAATACACGCATATGCATGTATTAATTTAAAATTTTTTGCATGTATATACATTTATACATAATTTATATTATATATAAATATAAATAATTTATATATAAATAAATACAAATATTAAATATATACATGCATATTCGTGTATTTATATACAAAATAATTATACACAGTACACACATATTATGCAAACACAATCTTTTATTTTGGATGCGATTAATTTTTTCCCATCACTAATATATATATGGGGGGGGGGGGGGGGTCACGGATTGTTAAATATGTGCATGGGGGGGCCCCAAGGAAAAAGGTTGGGAACCACTGCTAGTTACATTATTCTAAAAATTTGGGTTGGAACAAAAGCAGTTTGAGGTTTAGCCAATCATCACAGGACTCATTTAAATATAGAGGCCTTAAAGGTACAGTAGTAAAATCAGCCTGTTTAGAGAGTGTGGAAAATGCTTCTAAAAACTATTTTATGAGGCGTTTTGATGCAAGAAACTAATTTTAAAATGGACTTGCAACAAAATGCAACAAAAGTGTAAAATACAACTCTTTATATGGAACACATTTGATATATTACTATGCCTGTGTTTTTATACTTCATTAAAGTGATATTCAAGTAAAGATCCATTGTGGATTAATATTGAGCATATTTTTAACTTGTACCTTAATTTTTTTTTTTTTTAATTTGCACTTACAAAGAATTTTGGGGCATCTATTGTGCACTTTCTCCTTAAGCCTCAATTGTAAGTGCTAAACTGTCACCTTTTTTTTTTTTTTTTTTTTTTTTTTACAGACATGTGGATACAGCCATCTTTTATCACTCGTTTATCCTCCTCCTCTCGTTGTACCTCTATCCTCCACTCATTCGCATTGCTCCTCAGCAGTCCGTCTTTTCTCCTGTCCTCATGAATATTTTAATTCCACAGGAGATTAACTTTATTCCCTGAGCTCATGGTTGGAGATATATTTGAAATGCTTCTATGAGAGAAACTATCACCCCCTCCCATAAAAAAAGGATTGAATGAATAAATAGATGAGCAAATGTGTACGTAAAGGAGGTTTACGGTAAAGCCCATGGACTACGATAACATTAAAAGCACACTTGTGCTGCTATTAAAGCGGTCTATCAATCATCATTTAACTTCACTATTAATAAAATATAGATCAGGCCACATGTGAGCACAGTGCCCTGGGAGCTACCCCACTTTCTTCGAAAAACTCTCATCTTTCACTCTCTCTATCCCTCCATATCGCACGTCTCCCTCATTCATTCTCTTTTGATGACACTGACAGTTAATTGCGTTGTTTTTGACACATTTGAGGGAAATTAAATGAAAAACACCTGACGGCGATTTAACTAAATGAACATAAAATAGTTATTGGACCTGAATTTATTTTAATATGTAAAAAAAAAAACTAGCAGAGGAAATCAGTTGACTAGGACAGATATGCCATTGTGTGCTCATTATACTAAAAATAAATTGACCACAGATATCTTCAATTGACCAATCACCATCAAGTATTCCACAGGGCTGCGTAAAAATAATAATCGCTTTTCTTGGAAATTCTTTCATTCTATCTCGTCGTTAACAGCTTCTTATCTCAACAGATCATAGTTTGTTCGAAGTGTGAGCGAACTGTGTAGTCGCAGGTCAGTAAAAACGAGGACTTTGAGAGTTGAAAAGGAAAGTTTTTTCCACATTTCTCTCTGTTTCTCTAGAGTTTTGCACCCTGCCAGTGGCTACAAATATCACCCTTAGAGTGTCCAAAACTGCTTTAATGATGAGGCTAAATTAACAACCCTGAAAATAAACAGACTTTCATTCGGCTTTCACTTGTGGCGATGCTCTGCTTCGCCGAGGCCTGATTTACCCACTCTGAAGACATAAAGAGGTTGAATCAGAGTGCTAGTAAACAGAGAGATGCTAATGAGAAGAAGAGAATAAAGGTATGTTCACTGGAGCTTGTAGACTGTGCCAGAAGATATACAGCGCAACCGCGTGGTCGTAACGCCACACTGCAATGCAGAATTAAAATGTGTAAAATGTAAATTGACATGATGCTCCTTTTTTGTCCTATCATTTAATTTGAATAAAATGCATTCAAATGCAATTAAAACATGCAGTGAATACATTTCTTTTATGTGGAGCATCTTTAAATTTCTGAATGTTAAATTTCTATTGGTATTTTGGGGGTTTGGGGGTTTTATTTATTATATTAAAAGTTTTTTTTTTTATGTCTATATCAAGACAATATTAAAATATAAGGTAATAATAAAATAAATAAATAACTAAATTATTTATGACTGAACATGGTTGGTTCAAACTGTGAAATGTCATGTGGTGCGACTCCAAAAAAAACAAAAAATATAATTCATGATATTTGTAAAATACTGTTTACCTATATATATATATATATATATATATATATATATATATATATATATATATATATATATATATATATATAAATATATAACTAAAGCTTTCCAGAAAGTACAATTTATAGAGCATCACAGTCCCGCCCACAGCCCGAGAGAGCTTAGGTGCCGGAAGTAAATTTCCCATTCATTTCTCCCATTGACGTTTTGGAAAAATCCGTATCTAAAGAGTTTAAGAGCATGTCTGAGGATAACCAGCTATGGGCTGAACTCATAAGCATACAACATATCATTTTGAGTGAAAAAAACTAAGAGAAAATCCCAAAAAAGTCAAAGGTACAAGACTGTGTACATATTTTCATTTCCGAGTGAAGGAACTTCTCATCCCATAAACCACCGCGCCTCACTGAATTCAACTGAAGCCACAACCGCGAAAGAGCCTTTTGAGCGACTTCCAAATCTGATGACGGCCGCACAACCTTTTTCCTCCAGTGAATTTTATTTTATATAGTGAATGTGCAGTTAATAGCAGTTCTTTCAGTATTAATTGTGTAAATAAATAGTGTTTTATATAGGTATTGTATATAATTTTATATTTATCATTGTGTATTTTGTCCGCGATAACGTCAGCAACATGGTGCAGTGCTTAGTAACTGATTGCAATCACCGCTCAGTCGTCAACACATGTCGTTGCCATGAATTATTACACAAATGTTCAGTAAATGCATGAAGAGGTATGCCTAGGCTAAATATTGTTTTGACAGTGGCATTATAAAATGATTGATATGACTCATACCATATGAAGGCTACAGTAGCCTAGCTGAAGTGAATGAAGCTAACTAACGTTACCAACCTACCTGCAAAACTCACCAAAACTTTGTAGGTCTTGTCCCTCATGCTGGCCCTTAAAAAAAAAACCCACGAGCTGACCCTCAGACACGCTACACTCAACTAACGTTACATGACCCGATTGGAAGAGGTTTTCACCCCTTTGAACACTTTTGTTTTCCTCCTTGAAAAAAGCCATCATGGCAGCCAAGGAGATCATGATTGCACTGATAAGTCTACCGTGCAATAACGCAACACAGTTTTTATTTTTTTATTAATGATCTTCAGTCTTCACGGACCTTTGCGGGGCTTAACCACACAGTTCCACCAATCAGATGCATCACTATTGTTCAGGGTTGTGAGTAATGAAGTATTTATCCAAGACATCGCAAATAAAAGGCATTTATCTCAAAACAAGGTTAGTGCCCCATGAACTTTTGCCGTTTATATGAGCATATACTATCGCTTAGTACATCTGTAGCTGGTTTTAAGTCTACCATGTATGGTTACGTTTTTATGGCTTATACCCCAAATGGAGAAATTGTATTGAATTCTTACTTCCGGCACCAGCTGTGGGCGGGACTGTGATGCTCTATTTATCCAGTTTATTGAGCTGACAGGTTTGTGTGCAACACTACATTTCCCATCATTCTTTGTGAGAGCATGAGAATGTTCCAGTAGGAAAAGAGGGAAAGTAATATGAAATTCCCCATCATGTCTGTGTTATTCTGGCCAACAACACCCGGACACAGAACACATTTTAAAATAGAGTTTCCAAATTTAAAAGGAACCATTTACGAAAAGACAGGACGCCAAGTCTTTGTTCTTTCCTCTCCTCCATTCTTTCCCTTCTATCTCAGCGTATTTGCATATGTAGACCTGTGAGAAGTAGTTAACCTATTAACTAGACTGCCCGTGCATGCGCTTATGTGTCTCCTCCATATGTATAAATGTGCTGTACTGCACTGTAGAGTAGAGCTCTTCAAACCGGGCTGCGTTTTTCCCCCAGCATGCCTCCATATGGCCTGTTCTTCTGGCTCCCACTTGCACCGCTTCGATTCCAAGACTTCTTGTCCCAGATGCCATTGCAAGCTCTCCCGAAACACACACTCCCCTCCAGGGATTGTTCGGCTTGATTACAGTTGTTTAAAAAGAAAGAAATTGGGTGCGTTTGTACATATTTATGAAAAGACTGATTATTAATGTGTTCATGGGGATATCAATTGTACAGGTGCTTCGGCACAAAGTTAATATTAAAATAATTTTGCATAGAAATATTGTGCATATGTTTGGCCTTGCAGTTTAAATTAAGCTTATGAGATGTGCCATTATTTTGATCATGTTAACACACTCTAATAAAGGTAATAATATCATGATATCATGTTGTTAGTTATCAAATTTTTGTTTTAGTATTAATCAAGAAATGTGACTGGTATTGGTATGAACAACTGCAGTTTTGGTATCACAGTAACCTTATAGGTAGAAACTATTTACCTCATACTACAGTTTCTAAGCCATCACACCAAATGAAAGTAAAGAACTGGTTCCATTGCTGACATTTTGTTGAGTGTGTATTTTGAGATGTTGAATGTTTATCTGAAGCTGAATGTTGAATGTTGATTGTTCTATTCTAGCAACTGTATAGCACTTGTTGTCTGCTGTGTTCTTTGTACGATCTTTGTTTTTTTGGCTTTATAACAACCTGTCCAACCCTTTTGTCTTGTTTTGTTTCTCTCTCGTCTCTCCTCCTTCCTCTCCTCTCCTCCCTCCCATGTTCCTCCCTTCCCTCCTGCAGGATGTGCGTTTGTCACGTTTTCTACCAGGGCTATGGCACAGAATGCAATCAAAGCCATGCATCAGTCTCAAACCATGGAGGTACTGTACCCTTGTCTTCTCTCTCTCTCTCTCTCTCTCTCTCTCTCTCTGCTTTGTTCCAAAACATAGTGAGCTGCCTATGTAGGCAGCGTTTTAAGGGTGCACTCCTGCTTCAAAAGTTGTTCCAAAAGTTGCTTTCTTTTGATCGTTGTTATAACTTTATTATGACCAAATTGTAATGTACACTTCGAGAAGACAATTTCATATTTCATTGTGTCAGAGTGGAAAAAAAAATCCTTCCAAGATGACATAAAATGCAGAAAGAAATTTCTATTCTAAATATAATTCATCACATAGCATCTATAAAATTAATTATTTATAATTAAAAGCAACCATTTTAATTATTTGCTTACTTTTTGTAAGCTTAGATATTATCAATACTAAAATATTATTGTCTAGTTAAAATGAACTCTTTTACCTAGTTTTTGTGGGTTTTTTTTATTTTATTTGTTCATTAGAGAGTTGTGCTGTTAGCTTAGCAACATGCTAATGTAAAACTCTATACTAAGTCAACTGCAAGTTGAGTCTGGCTCTTACATTTGATTCCGGTTCATTTCAACTTTGAACACAGAAATTGGTCGCTTTATTCAATATAAAGCTGCTAAGTTTGAAAATGAGGTAGTCACTACACTTTTGATAATGGACAATGCAGTTTTGCTAATGAAACCAGAGTATTTGTTTTTGCTTAGCATAATGCTAATGTGTCGACATTTACCATTACCATCTGCTTTGTTTTGCTTATTAGAATATGGTTGGTATCTTATTGTTAAGGGCTTTTTAACTTGTTGTTAAATGGATAGTTCCTCTGTTTAAAAAAAAAAAAACAGCTCATGCTGGTTAGGTAGGTTTTGTGCTGGTTTAAGCTGGTCCTTAGTGGTCATGTGCTGGTCCGACCCGTTTAGGACCAGCACATGACCAGCTAAGGACCAATCTAGTCAAACCAGTATCCCATCTTTAAAATACCAAATAGCATATGCTGTATTTTATCTACAGGGTGACCTTCAGTTGCTGGTCCCCTTTGACTTCAATACTATGGAAATTACCGGATACAATACTATGAAAAAAAAGAGAAGAACTATGTAAGTTAATGGGGGGGAACTATCCCTTTAACAACATGCTAACATTAATTTAACTTAGGATGCTCCTAGGCAAGTAAACAGTAAAGCAGCTCACTTGATTTAAGAACAGAGCCTCTCTTGCTCTTTCTATCTTCTTCTCTCTAATTTCTGTTTGAATTGGCGGCCAGTATTACTACTTTGTACAGATTCTAATACTTTCCCTATGAAGTTGAAACAAGATGAAACTTTTTTTTAAAACAGAATTTGCCCTCAGTCACTCTCTTTTCTATAGAACTTTCAACACCACATCAAGTGCTCCCTGTTATTACTGTCAGGCATTGCCAAAACCACCCCTGGCCAAACGGGTCAGACTAACAAGGACCCCCCGCACCAGCTGCGCAACCAGTCTGCCATTAGCAGATAGGTCTCACGGTGACGATGTCACAGACGCTTTAATAACAGCCCTCCGATGGGCCTTGCATTGTGATTGCCCTGTAGAATGCCGGCGTGCTGCTCTCAGAGTTTAGCAGTCCGTCTCAGTGCCTGTCAAAATGTCAAAGCTCTGACACACCAAATCAGAGGGTGCTGACAGCTGTCTAATACAGGGCCCTAACTATTTGACTGTGTGTGCGACTTTAGGTTTAAATTTCCCAGTTTTTAACACCAACGCCCGGGTTTAAAGACCACCTTTTAACCAATCAGAAGTCTCTGACACTAATGGATGTTGGAAGATGTTTTCTCTAGCCTCTGAAGGCCTGCAATTATCAATTTGTTGCCAAATTAACAAACATATCCATCTTTCGTCTAGCTGACCACGTATAATTGATAACCACCTTACCCCGTATAAGCTACATACTTTTCGCCAAGAGGAAAGTAATTACCCGGTTTAGAAAAGAGTGAGTGTTGTTGGTTTTCGGGCCATCTCTCCACCCTCCCCTCTCACCAAAGAATTTGTGGCCTTTCTGAATGTCATGACTTAATGAAAACAGAGATGACAGAGGGTGGTCATGCATGCGCCTGGGTACATGGGTATAGTTGCGTGGGGCCTTGCAGCTTTAGTGTAGTCTGCATTGGTTTGCAATAGTCTCCCTGGACATTCATCTCGTTTGATATGTCTGTCTCTTTTTATCTCTGTGATTGTGTTGCTGTGTTTTTGTGGCGTGTGTGTATGTGTGTCTCTCCACAGATGCACACTTGTCTCACCTGTATATTTTATGGGAGTGTGTGCATAGCAGCCCAGGTCATGTACTGTATATCTCTCTTAAATATGAAAAAGAACACACACATATATGTATAGTGTTGTACGATTAACATAAAAAACAAAATATTAAAATAAATCATAAAACAAGAGCCCAAGGGATCAAATAAAACATTTTATTTGTAATTTTTTTAGGGTGTAAATGTGAACTGGGCATGCTTTTGTAAGATTAACTACGGTCAAGAGTTACCGGTTTTAACAATGTTAACTTAAACTAACATTTTAGCTTCATTTTACTACTTTTCACATTAGCCGAAGCCCGTGGGGAGTATTTTTGTGTAGGAGAGGAAGACTGAGACAGAGCCAGTGAGTAATGAGATTTTTTAGGTCTCTAGAGATGTTCAAACGGCGATGGCACCACTCGATTGACAGCTTGAGTTAAATCTCATTTTTTTTCCCACCCCTTACAAGTTTTATTTTTACCTCCCCTCTGTCTGAGAGCAGAAATAAGAAAATCAGCTCTCCGAGTGAAAGGAACACTGCAGAACGCTCCGGGTGGATGTAAAGCGCTCCACCTCCAAGAAACTCTCAAATGTTCTCTTTTGCACACACACACACAAACGCGTACATACACACACACACACCCTAGCATTCTAGAGGGTCTGTGATCTTTAGTCTTTTTTTTTTTTTGTCAGACTGTGGTTTGCAGTTCAGAGAGAGCACAATAAAAAGCGGTAGAGTGATTTATCAGAGTGAATCAGCACCTGTAAGGTAGAGACAAGAGACAGAGACGTAGAATAATTGCCTTGAAGCACTCGTCTCAATCTTTGGTCCTCTTGTGGCTCCATATGGCTGCCCTGCGTTAGCTGCTGTTGCCTGAGGAACAGCTTTGATTTTAACACATGTAATGGTGTTGCTGAATGTTCTTAACTGAACACCATTTACAAAGTCTGTTTTCTGTAATGTAAGCTTATGTGTTTGCGTCAGAGAAGGTCTGTGTGATGATTTAAATATTCATCTTTTCCTCACACAAAGCAAAGTCTTTAGAAGACCTTGAATATAGCAAGTGATTTGTGTGGACTTAACGTTTAAATCTTGAGTGAATCTCATGCCCAGGTCAGATTTTATCCCAAACTAAGAAAGAATGAAGAAATTATGTTTTGCTTAAATAAAAGGAAAGCTATTTTGAATCATGAAAAAAGGGAGAACTAATTAAGCACATTCCTTACCATAGTTCTTATTGCCAAAATGAAAAAAAATTGCATTATTGTACAAAAAAATAAAATAATAAAAAAATAGATATTTCCATTAAGTATTTTGTTGTTGTAGTGTCTTCAATCTATGCAAATTTCCTTACAGTAAATGCCTATTATATTAATTGGAATCTGATTAGAATCAGGATTGAGAATAATATCAGTATATATATATTTAAAATTGTAAAATATAAATTGTCTTTATGCAGATTTCAATAAACAGTTCTAATCTAGTTATTAGAATCTAATGAGAATCACTACTGAAAATAAAGGGAATTACAAAATAAAAATAGGCAAAAAAAAAAAAAAAGAGAAAGAAAGATTTATTTTGAATGAATGGAGTAAAACGTACATTTTGGAATCTTTTAATACTAGAGATTTTTGTATGAGACATTCTACTCAGCTTTTGTGAAAGAACAAAGAACTGTTTTCGAGGAACGTAATGGTGAGTAGATCATGAGGAAATGTTACATTTTGCTTGAATAACCCATTCAAGAACTAACACACCGCTTGCTATGCACACACACCCTTCTCTCATTATATTCTGACCCCCAGGTCTTTAGTTAAATGGGCATCACAGGTCAGCCTCGTGATGTTTAGATTTGTTTGCTTTCGTCGGGGAGCGAGATAGAAAGCGCGAGAGATCAGCAGAAATGCGGCAGGTCTGCAGGCTCGCTCTCTCAGACGGATGATGAAATAGTTTTATAAAGCAGGAAATCGCTTTCCTGGGAAATAAAATCAGCAGCACAGCACAGAACTCTCATTTCACCAAGAACTCCCGTCGCTCCAGCGGTTGTGTGTGTGTTTGTGTGCCATTATCGGTTTATGCAGTACCACTGCACATGATCATTGCTCTTCTAGATATTTAGCGTGCCCTCTTTTTTTTTTTTACCCCTCTTCCTTTTCCACTTTCCTTCTCTCTCTTACAATCTGTCCACACAGGGCTGCTCCTCCCCCATGGTGGTGAAGTTTGCCGACACGCAGAAGGATAAGGAACAGCGGCGGCTGCAGCAGCAGTTGGCGCAGCAGATGCAGCAGTTGAACAGCGCGTCTGCCTGGGGCAGCCTGACCGGCCTGACTGGCCTCACCCCACAGTATCTGGCAGTAAGAGGACACACCCACGCAGCCACGCCAACCAGCAGCACAGCCAACGCAGCCGTCGCAGTCAGTCACTGTCTCCGCCCACCTGCCCCGCCCCTCACCTCTCTTGATCTCTCTGAGCCAGTCTTAACCCTTTCCAAATCTCTCATCTGTTGAACGTCGAGCATGCCTTGATCGAAACCAGTCCCCATACTCAATTGTGAAGGGTGGTGCTGCCATTTAGAAGCTGTTAGGGCAGTGGTTTGTGACATTTTTTAAATCTATAGTCAAAAGAATAATAAGCCATGATCCCAAACCAGCCAACGCTGAGATCAATCACCACAATTCATCCCGTGGCATGATGCATTGCAAAGAATGTAGGCCTAATCAAATAAAAATGTAACAAATTATAAAAATTATAATTATATAAATAATACATATAAAAATTTATATAGGAATGTATACTAGGCTTTAAGAATCATGGTAGGTCTGTCTTAAAAGGTTTATGCAATATTATTTTACATATTTTTCTCTATAGAGAAAATGAAAGAGATTTTTACTTCCAGAATCGGGCTTGGGTTGTGTTGTGTAATTGGATTGGGTTGAGGACAATGCACAAATTCCCTGTTTCACTCATGCCCGTATTCATCCTCCTAAATATAAAGAGGATATAACATGGTGGTGACATTTACTTGCGTTTATTCCATAAGAACAGTGGGTGAGGATTTAAAGGACCATGCAAGAGCATTGGGACAGGGCCATCTTTCCCATCATTCCGCTTCTCCTTTTTCTGCCTTTCTACACTTCCCTGTCATTTTGAGGTTACGTTTAGCTTTTAAGCTGTCTGAGGGGTCTAACTCAATGCCATCTTAATCCTCTAGAGTCATTTAGAGTCTGCTTTCCTCTTCCCTTTCATGTGCAGAAACTGCCCAGGACAGCAACACACTGCCAGCAGAACTGACGAGTGACTCTTAGCATGACAGTTTTCACTGGCACCGATGTATGAGGCTAATACATTGAAGTGGTCCTCAAGTCTTTTATGATTTTGTACCTCTGAATATTTTTACATGGTTTTTACTCTCAGCACTATGTTTTATGTTAATCGGGAATTATTGTTTTAAGAGACCACAGAGTCCACAGCTGGCATTATTTCTTGACTAAAATATATTAATTGATTTAGGTTGATAACATTTCTAACATAGTATTTTAATCTTAAAAAAAATAAATAATAATAATAATAATAAACTAAACCTCAAACTGAGTTTTTGTCCTAACCAGCTGGATCGCAATAATTTGCCATGCCATAAGCCATTTTGTTGTGCTAAGAAGTTCTATTAACACTGCACATATGTTGTGTATTAGAAATCAAATATTTTTTAATTGGCTTAAGTTATTTTTTTGTTGTTATTAATGCATTTATTACAAATAAATATTTTGTTTAATGCAAAACTAGAGCGGGATCAATTCAAATACTTGAGGAACACCAGTTACTAAAAAACTTGAAATAACAGATAGGGGCTTTTGTGTTGCTTTACTGTTGACAGACTTTCTCACTCCAGACAACATGAAACATGAAAACAAACCACAATGTTTCATTCATATTTAGCTAACACTAGCTCCTTCAAACATTATCCTTAAATATCCATCACCATAAGCCAATACATAATAGTGATTACACATTAATGGTCTATTTCTCTCTCTTTTTCTCACAGTTGCTCCAGCAAGCGACCTCCTCCAGTAACCTAGGAGCGTTCAGTGGTATTCAACAAATGGCAGGTGAGATACTGAACTCAGTTCTGTGTTAACCCAACTAGCCCCATTGTAACGCCACAACTAAACGTCCATTATCCCTACTAAACCATTCAAACCAGCTCTGGATTGCATTAAAAAACAAACAAAAACAAAAAAAACAAAAAAACAGTTTGACACCTCAACCCTGAGCAGATACAGGATCAGCAGAGGTTCGGCTGAGCTAAACATTCTCATCCTTCCTCAGAATTTATATTCAACATGCTGCAGAGTTCTTGGCTTTATACAATGTGCAGCACACCTGGACACAATGTAATGTTTGTAAGTGTGTGTGTGTGTGTGTGTGTGTGTGTGTGTGTGTGTGAGAGAGTGTCAGAATTTGATGATGAACTAAGGCTTGATTGATCACATAAAAGCCATTCTTTCCACGCCTGTTCTGATGTGCATCAAACCTTTTTTTCTCTTGGAGGAGAAGTTTGTCTCATCATCAAATCACATTTCTTTGCCTGAACTCTGGGAGGCTTATGGGAGACCAAATCATGATGATATGCCCCATCAACCCTCAGATGTTCTCATCTTTTACATTTTCACTTTAGCAGTTCTCAGAGAAGAAGAAAAATGAAAGTACCCTTATCCAGGCCACTTATCACAGTTTGTTTATGCCATGAATACTGTCAAATTCACCAGAAACCCGCAGAGAATTCAGCAACACAAGATGGTTTCTTCGTCGAAGCAACATGATATGTTATTCTATCTTCACGCTGACTTGGTTTAGCACTCTGGAAAATGATTAGTGTTTTACAACATCTGCCAATGAGCTCCTGCTTGCGTCGGGTGTTAGACAGGTGCATGTTGTTCTCTCTTTGACAGTTTTTATGCCTCTGACATTATGCTAGATGCAACAAAAAATTTAAGTCCCTCTTAAATTAAACTTTTTTGCATTTTCAATGTTTTTTCGCTGTCTTGTGCGTTACATTCCCAGTGTGCGTCTCTGTTCTTGTCAGGTCTTAATTGTGGTCTGTTTATCAAGCTGCCAGGCCTTCAAGGAAAGTGAAATATTTATAGCACACACGCTAGCCTAATTTCAGCTGCTAAGGATGAAAGAAAAAGAACGTATTAGCATCCAGAATGGCTTACAGTGTGTGTAGGATGAGCGCCTTTATCTCCTAAAGCTTCCCTCCCATACAACAGTTTTGCACACCAGAGAGTAGCTTCCTCATTAATAAAGGCTCTTGTGGAGAGGGTGAGCAGGACTGTGGTGTTTTTGTTTACCATTATGAAGAGCTCTGGAAGCTCTCGTTTAAGTTTAGTGGTACATCTGCGACAGCCTCTCAGCGAGAATGAAGTTCACATCGAGCCAAACCAGCAGCAGCTGCCACCACACAATTAAAGAGCGGGAAATTCCCACATTACCATAACAATTGAATTTTCTGGACCTCATTTTTTTTAAAGCAATATATTCTCCCAAAACAGATTAGTTTAGACATCTAATCGAACTGGTTTACTTGAGGAAATGAATGGGAACTGGTCAAGCATGATGGACAAACTAGTTTTTATTTTTATTATACATACAGATTATATACAGCTATTTGTCTGTGCTGGATTAAAGATACCGTTCAACCAGAATTTAAAATTCTGTAATTTGCTCATGTGTCATTCCAAACCTTTTTGGCCTATTTCTTTTGTGGAACAGAAAGGAAGATATTTGTTTAAATGTCCAAGCTGCACTTTTACATATGATGAAATTTGTTAAGTACTTGTTATACATTAAAATATGGCACATAAAGACTTTTCACCAGGTTCAGTCAATGACATTTGACTGTGTTGACGCTAAACTTGGCACGACACATCTTGATTTGCCACATTCGAATTTACCTCAGCACAAATGAGCCAAACTCAACCAAACATCTAAGTATACAGTAGTCATAGCCATGGCCTAGTGGTTGACTTACACCGAGTCCAACCCTTCTCCTAGATTACCACTATCCTGCGGAATTTAGCTCTAGTCCTAATTAAACACACCTGAACCAACTAATCAAGGTCTTCAGGATTACTAGAAACTTTGAGGTAAGTTTGTTGGGGGAGGCAGTAGCTAAACTCTGCAGGACATTCCTGGCATACAGACATGTCGATCTGTGAAGTTCATGGAAGAGATGCAGGTTTAAATCCGATCTGCCTCATCCCTCATCAATCCCACTATACTTTTTTTGTTCTACTGTCTGTTGATGTGGAACAACGGCCAAAAATTTAAATGTAAAAAGTTCAAAGTAGACCATTGCATAAACCCAAGCCAGAAACCTGCTCAATATGACCAGATAAACATATCAGTCTGTTTGAGACACTGCTTGAAGTGCAAATCGACAGGAGCTCTCAAACTCAACAGGATTTGAAGGCTTTTCTCGGCTGAATTGTGAAATCTTTGGGCCTCTCCATCTGTCGCCTGGCAACGGTGATTGGCAGACGATATATACAGCTGACATCTGCTGTGTCTGTGCTGTGGGTGGAGTTACGAGCCATAAGGAGCTCCATTACACACGATGAACATTCAGTGAGAGCCAGCATCACCTCTTTCCTGACACCTCTCTCTCCGCTCAGTGCGCTTAGAGTGTGAACATACTGCATGGATGGATCTCTCTCTCTCTCTCACACACACACACACACACACACACACACACACACACACACACACACACACACACACAAACTAACAGAAGTGCCCTTCTCAACCACAGAACTCACATTGTGCCAAATACTCAATGCCCATTTTTTGACACTTGTGTGCCAAAAACTCAAACTGGTTTCTTTTCCGCTTCATTCAGAAGCACAAAGGTGGTCACAAAGCCCTCAATTTCAGAGTCCATTTCTGTCGTAACCTCCCTCTTTGACCTCCCGAGATTGCACTTTCTCATCCAATGAAGCTTTTTCTAGCTTCTTTTATATTAAATGCTATTCAAAGTTGAAGTCTTGAACCATGAAGTCAGAGATTACTTATTTTTTTCCTCTTTTTATTTTCTTCTTGTTCTTTTTACCGTTGAATATCGGTTTCCTTCGGAAATGCTACATTACGGAAGTGGACTGTGACTTGAGAGCCATTTCATGCTGCCTTTAAACCTGCTGTTCAAAATCTGGAACACATTATGAAATCATCTCTGCTCTTATGTCTTGACCTGGGCTTTGTTTTGCAATTAGAGGTAGATTTCCTGTCTCTAATCACCTTCTGTGATGTGCTAATTAGACTCTTAATGGACTTCTTTTGCTTGCTCAGTGGATCGGGAGGGCAAACAACCGTGGCATCCCCAGAGCACTGTCTGACCAATCCAAATTACACACTACTGCTGTCTAAAGGGAGAAGGCTGGAAGAAACAGAAATTTAGTTTTTTTCCAGATGGCTTTGGATTCTGTGCTTCAGCCTTTGCTTTCAGTCTCAGTTGACAAACACTGATTTGTACTTGTCGCCTTTCAGGTTGTCACTTGTCCGTGAAGTGCATAATACTTTTTACTTTTCAAATGGGTGCTTACAGTCTTCTCTTATTGCACACTTTCATCGAGCCAACACTTGGGATGACTACCAGACCATCATGGGGCATTGGTCACCAAATTGTGGACTCGTAGGAGGGTGGCAGTTGGGACAGGACCTATAATCCTTCAACAATCCAAATACTGTAATTCTGAAGTCTGATCTGTGTCTTGTGCGTGCATTTTATTTGTATTTTTTTTTTCTGTGTGTGTGCGTACTCCCTCATAGTATACAGTATATACATTTGACATGTATATACGACACATGCTGTGCATTTTCCTGTTGTACCACTTCCAATCTCTGTCTTTTTTGGCTGTGAGCCACTTCCCGCAGCGTGTTGGCATCATGGCCACTGTATGTAGCCTTGCCCCAAACACGCTGATCTAGAGTCACCTTTGGAGTACTAAGGCTCACAAGTAAAATCGGATCTTCTGTACGAAATGCCTCCACACACAACTCTACAAACTCTTGCACATAAAGACCTGCTCATGTAGAGCATTCTGTAGCACATATGGTTCCTTTAGTTTAATATGCACAAAACACACACATGCACACGCTGACACTTTCTCTTTCTTCAGGTATGAATGCTCTGCAGTTGCAGAATCTGGCCACTCTAGCAGCAGCAGCGGCTGCAGCACAGAGCTCAGCCAGCCCGTCCACCGCTAGCGCCCTGACCTCCAGCACAGGGTCCCTGGGAGCCCTGGCCAGCCCAGGTAACCAGAGGCTGTCCCATCATCACTATCCTCTTCGAGATCGGTATCATTTCCACCATAGCGTCGTTGTCCCTTCATTTGTTGTAGTCGAGTTCACCATTTCGTGTTTATGTGTGTGTGTGTGTGTGAGTAGTTCCTTGGTACCGTCCATCATGGTTCACGTACATCATCATCATCTTCATCATCATCATCATCATCATCTTGTTTGGGAGAGTGTGTCCATATGTGTGGCGTTGAGCTGTTGTGCTCCTTGGCTTTAACAGTGCTCCATCCGTTTTGGAAAAGATGAAATGTGAAACCAGGAGACACTTATAAGTGTGACACATGGTTCTGTGATGCACGCTTTGAAACTCGAAAAATTTCTTTCAAACTTGCATAAATGAAGCAGAGGAAAAGCTTGTATATGCTTCAGAGTTCTTTTGTTGCAAGAGATGTTTTGTTTGTATCTTATTGCTCTTTTTTGAAAACATTGCCGTCGTTATCATCTTCATGATTGCAGTCAACTTTATTATTGTTGATGTCTCTATCTTGTCTTTTTTTTTTCCTGTAATTGTAAAAGATTCAATGTACAAGTACAATGCATGCATATATCTATCTGACCATCCATCCATCTTATCCAATTTATTAGGACTGCACCATATAGGCAGAAAAAACAAACAACAAAAACATTAAAATAGAAAGATTCTTTCTTTTAATCATACAAATCTCTGTAGTAAAGTAAATTACAAGTGCTACTGCTAATTAAAATAAACAATACAAATAAAAATGCATTAAAATAATTTATAATCAATGCATGATTTTCCACACTTCCCAGAATGAAGAATCACATTTATTTTAATTTGCATGTACCAGTATGTAACAATACACCGTAATAAACAGGATATTTACTTATTACATAACCAGACAATTTAATTAAGGAATTTAATACATTTAATAAAACTGAATCACAAGTTTTGATTTGATTCACTGTGCTCTTTGGCTTTAACAGTGCTCCATTCATAGTCACCACTGATAAGCTACGCTAAATATAATGTTAAGACTGTCATTTTGCTTTGCAATAATTTGTATCATGAAAAGTGCTATACAAATAAACGTGAATTGAATTGAATGAAACTTATTCATAGACATGAACTTACAGGACAAAATAGAGTTACAGGGCAGGAATTTCAAAATCAGTCTAATGATTCTCTATTTAGAAATCAAATCAATTGCGCTTTAAAATCATCGCGATATTTACAACATTGCTTAACGTGACATTGTCATCAAAGTCGCCCAACCCTATCATCAAATCAGTGAATCAATCTTCCATTCATGCATCCTTCCCTCTGTGTGCCTCCACCGAAGCTTTTATAGATGTATCTTTAACCATTTCGATATCATCTGTGAATGTATGTGTGCGTTTATCT
This sequence comes from Carassius gibelio, assembly GCF_023724105.1. NCBI lineage: Eukaryota > Metazoa > Chordata > Actinopteri > Cypriniformes > Cyprinidae > Carassius > Carassius gibelio. The sequence continues at coordinate 21,739,431 of NC_068374.1, forward strand.
ACATCTATCTTTTTCTCTCTTCCCTTCTCCACCTGTCTCTCCTCCCTGCTCTGTCTGTCTTTCCCCACAGCAGGTTCCACGGCTAACTCCGGTGTGGGTGCGATGGGTTCCCTGGGTTCTCTTGGAACACTGCAGGGCTTGGCCGGGGCCACCGTTGGCCTCAATAACATAAATGCACTAGCAGGTAGCGTCAACAGTGAGTACTACCGTCCATTGGCCTCTCCATCCCAATCCATTCAACATCACCTCATACCAGCCGCCCACTGCTCATAGAGATGCCAGCTAAAAAAAATTGTTTTTAATCGATTCACTCTGAACTCTCTAAACTTACACCAGCTAAAGCAAGGGCATCTCTCTGGGCTTATGCGAGAGTTTGTTGGGTGAACTTCTCACATTGAGTTCTGCTGATATATTGAAATTGTGTGTGTGTGTGTGCTAGTGTGCGTGTGTTTGTGTGTGTGTGTGTGTGTGAAAGGCCTCATTATTGAATCAGATCAGATCAAACCCGTTTGCTAAGTCAGAACAATAGTAGCCCATCACTTGTAGTTGTGAGTGTGTTTGCACCAATCAGATACATCTCTCCAACCATTCAGACATGCTAACACACCGCTAAACCATTGCTCTGGGTGTTTCTATAGACGTGCACTTGTTTTGTCGCTATTGTGTGTGTGTGTGTTGTGTATATGTGTCTGTTTTAATTGGGGTTTGAATGATTGTAGTCTAGACTAGCTTCTCAAATCTCAATTCCAGTCCTCTTGACGCCCCACTCTCAGACGTTTGTTCTATTCGACTATAAGTGCCCTGCGAAGTGGAGATCACAGGATATTCCGCCGTGATTCAAAAATGGATGTTCTACAGAAGACAAAAGTCGTACAGGTGTAGAAGTGCAAGAGTAAATGATGACAGAATAGGGATTTTTAAGGGATAGTTTAGCCAAAATAAGGACATTTTGTCACTGTTTAATCATCCTCGTGTCATTCTAAACCCATATGAGACTTGTTTGAAACACAAATGTATTTTTAATGAAACTTGAGATTTTTTTAATTCAAGTATTTTGAAGAATATTTCGTCTTTTATTCACAAATAAACATCCAAGTATGACTGTCACGTAAAATCAGTAAAAACAGTAGCTCGGCCATATTTGTTTGACAGGCAAAACCAAACCTCAACTTTAAAAGCTTCCTTTTACCATATGGATGTCTTTTGTGATCTGTTTATGAGTTGTGGTGGAATGGACTTTCGGTGGAAAGTTAATTTGTGATTTGGCAATAAACAAAAGTCTAATGAGTTTGAAACGACAACCCCTTCGGGTTAATGGTTGTCTTCTCTGTCTGTTATGATCTACACCACAAGCTGGTAAACAGATGTTTTGCATTATAGCTGTTATTTTTAGCACAACTGGAACTCTGAATTGACAAATCCAGCATTCAAAACCAGAACTGCTCATTTTATAATAGAACGTACCTAATGGGCGTTGTGGAATGTAATTAGTATGAATAGGCGAGCTAAAGATCACCGTGGCCTGTCATGTGTATATGTCAGCACGCCGACAAAATCTCTATCTCCAGCAGTGACCTTTCAGCCAGGTTTCTAGTTTTATAAATCAAGCTCTCTCTAACAAAACGCCTACAATTTAAATTCATTCAAATGACTCTCTCACACACACACACACACACACACACTCTCCCAGTGCTCATTTAAGAGGCTGTATAGTGTAATTGAATATAAAAGGTCAGTATTGTAATTATTGCTGGATAAATGAGGGAGCTGGCCGTCCGAGGACTTCGCTCATCATTTATTGTTTCCAGGCCGTCAAGCCAAAAGGCCAGTCAGTAAATACTCATGAATCAGTCTTTATGAACACAAAAAAAATATTGTGTACACAGTACGTGAACACAACTGCTTCTAAGGTAGAATGATTTGACGTGTTGTTTTACATTATGAATATCAAATAAATGCCTTTGAAACCATAGAAGACTTTTTCTAAACCTTTCAAACCTTAATCTTAACAACCTCAGACCCTTGAACTTTAATTTTTGTGTGTGTTCATATCTATTCCCATAGACTGGAGTTAAAGGGGTTACTCACTGAAGCACATCTGCTTTAGCAATCAAGGGATCTGTCGTTAATGGATCCAAGGATACATTTGTATTTGATTCAAATACAGCCAAGTTATATTTAATATAGCCAGGATTGCTGACACGTAGAATGAGACAATTAGATGTAGATGTGTGAGGTTAAAACGGTGATTGGTCAGATGTTTCAGTGTGTCTGAGGGTCCCCGTGGTGGTCGTTTCATGCTGCTATTGTGACATTAGTCTGCATGCGAAGGCCGCGCTCCTCATTTGCATACACCGGTCAATATATTATGTATCTTTTCTATCTTGTGTTTGTGTGTATATGTGTGTGAGTGAGTGCTGTTTTATGATGTAATGTCCAGCGTGACGTTCGTGGTTCTGCTGTTTCGACGAGTGTTACGTTCACTGTCTTTTCTGTCTGCGTGTGTCATTGGGTTTTATGTATTTTGTCTGTTTTTGTGGGTGTCGTGTTGTGCTTTGTTGTAGAAACACACCCTGAGTCCAAATTCTAACGAGTAAGAGCACTTCTTTTTTCTTTATTGTTGGGTTTTATGTAAAGTTGCTCACATGCTCTCAGGTATGGCAGCTCTGAACGGCGGGCTGGGCAGCACGGGCCTAAGTAACGGGTCGGGCGGGCCCATGGATGCTCTCACACAGGCCTACTCAGGGATCCAACAGTACGCGGCTGCCGCCCTGCCCACCCTCTACAGCCAGTCCCTACTGCAGCAACAGAGTGCTGCGGGCAGCCAGAAAGAGGGTATGGGGACACACGCTGGACATTGCTTACACTGGAAGTGTAAAGTGAAATCTAGTTCAACATTAAAGTAACACAGCGAATATGGAAGTAAATCAAGGACAAAAGTAAAAAAAAAAAGTTTGCATTTTTGACGCTACAATGTAACATATATATCTATTGAATATTGAAATATACATACATACACACACACACACACACAGATAGATAGATTTTAAATAACAAATAATAAATCAATCTTCCAAAATTCCATAGTATTTGGTCATTTTTTTGTCTTTTGATTTTTTTTTTTTACTTTAGAAATGCAGCTTCACACTTTTTTTTTTTTTACTTTTGTCATTAATATACATTCATAACCAAATCAGTGTCAGTACACATACTACAGTTTAAAACTTTACATCAAAGGATTACATTGTATTTTAAAATATATTAATACAGAAAAGCATTATTTTCTATTATAATATTTCACAATATTGCTGATTTTAATATATTTGTAAAAAATTCAAAAAAAATAAATTCAAAAAAAAATAAAAATAATATATATATATATATATATTAGGGCCGGGACTCAATTAAAAAAAAAAATCTAATTAATTAGAGGCTTTGTAATTAATTAATCAAAATTAATCGCATTTTAATCGTATATAAATATTTGACCTGATAACAGTGAGAAGTATTTTTTTTTATAGTATACCATTGAATAATGACTGAATACATAAGCTTAAGCAACAAAATATTGTTTATTTTTGTTCAACCAAGTCTAGCAGACCAGTGCAATTTTTGCCATTAAGTGTAGCAATAGCATATTTAGAAACAATTTAGAAATAGTATATTTCAGAAATTCAGGTAGCTTATAGGTGCTGGAACCTTCTGTAAACTGTTTTCTAAGTTAAACACAATACTGTCAATTACATTCAGAACATTGGAAACACTGACTATTAGAAAACCTCTCTCTGTTGCTTCAGAGGCCATAACATACTAGGTCCAACTCTCAATAACCTTGGCCAAAACAATAAAGAGTTCAACATAAACTGTTGCACCAACAAAATAATACATAGTTGAACATAAAGTGAAAAGTCCACGCTAGCTGCTATATGTTTTGCGTTGAGGTGATACTTGAGACTCGATGTGCTGCGGTGATATGCGAAGCGAACGCTAGTTGGTGCTCCAGTATAATCGGTCCCCCGAAACTCATCCAGTGAGAAACGTTCCGCGGTGCAATAATATGTTATAAAAAATGCGGGAATTTTTTTTCTGTAATTAATTAATCTTAATTAACGTGTTATTTTTTGTGTAATTAATTAATCTCAATTAACGCGTTTAAGTCCCGGCCCTAATATATATATATATACATAGTTGGTTTATTTATTTATTTGATTTTATTGTCCTTAATATCCTTTCATGCAGCACCATAGTTGTGGTTTCTCCACTAAGCGTGGACACATGTATGTTTTGTGTGTGTGTGTGGAACAGGACCTGAAGGAGCCAACCTGTTCATCTACCACCTGCCACAGGAGTTTGGGGACCAGGACATCCTACAGATGTTCATGCCTTTCGGAAACGTGGTGTCTGCCAAAGTCTTTATTGACAAACAAACCAATCTGAGCAAGTGCTTCGGTATGAACTGAAATTCAGTCACTCATGGGAAAGACATCAACAAAAATTGACCAGAAACAGTTAATCACTTAAGGCTAACAGTACATATTAATCAGAATACAAAAAATAAAATGACAGCTTTTTTATTAATAATAATGATTATTTTGCCATCATATTAATGCCATAATATTGTTGTTTTGCTAAATTTAAATTAAACTGTGTTTATGAACCCTTTTATCGCTTGGTATATAATACCATATTTCTTTTTATTTCTAAATTAAATTTCATGCTGTCATTTAGTTTAATTGGACATGGCATGAGCAGTTGTTTTGCAGCCAAACGTGAGTTGATTACAATCGAAAGACATTGTGTATGTTCCTTGCAGGTTTCGTCAGTTATGACAATCCTGTGTCAGCGCAGGCCGCCATTCAGGCGATGAACGGCTTTCAGATCGGCATGAAGCGTCTCAAAGTCCAGCTCAAGCGCTCGAAGAACGACAGCAAACCGTACTGATCTTAGCTCTAGGGCCTCTCTCATGTTACACTGCTAGGGTAAGTCCCCACTGCTGCCACGGTTGCCAAACTGGGACTCCGGGGGGAGGGGGTGCACGAGGGGGAGTTTCACCCTTTGACCACCAGAGGGAGCCACTCTCCCATAACCTTCTTTTCAGCTTTTTGAATTAATAACAGTATTATTATTTTGTCTCTTTTTTTTCTTCTTCACATGAACGCTTCCATTTCCGCCATTTTTTGTATGACTTGCGATGGATGAACAGCTATTATTGGTCAACTTTTATTTTATTTTTATTTTTTCTCGTTTAAGTCATGTGTAAACTATTTGGTTTTTTTAAATTACATATTTATACAATAGCTATTTCAAACTATGATGATAACAACAGCAGAAAGAAATGATGTATAAAGTATTATTTGTTTCTCTTTGTGAACCTGAGGCTTGTAAGGACAAGTAGAGAAGGTTCCGATATGATTAAAGCACCAATATGCACATTAACCTTTGCCCTTTGGCCTCTGGTGTCGGTTCAGGGCTTTGCTGCTCCTTCGAACCCTTGGCCCACTGGCACTATAGAGGAAAGGGTTAAACCCGCTGTGGCCTCTCTGTAGTCAACGGCAAAAACTGCCTAAACAGCTTCCTCAACAAATACTTGCCGTCAAATGTTCAGTGATTTTTTTTTATTATTATTATTTGTCATTCTCTGTCAGTAAGGCTTTTTTTTTTTTTTTTTTTTTTTCGTTATTGTCGTTTTTTTATGCTTGGTTTTTAGGTTTGGTTTGTTTATTTATTTATTTTTTAAAGGGAAAAAAAAATAGTCCGAATTTTATGGGTCAGATGATTGTGGTCTTTGTCCAAAAGAATTTGTGTAGAGCATTAAAAAATATTTAGATCTGTCGATGGTTAAAAAGAATAAAGCATTCTAGGTTCTGTGTGGAGGGGTGGGCAACTGAAAACTTGATATTTATTGAAAGAAAAAAAAAAACACAAATTACAGAAAGCCACAGGCCTGTAAATTTTATTTGTAAAAAAATGCAGTTCTATTTTTATACAAAATTTCTACTGCCTCTGAAGTAAAGGACTTTATTTATTACCTTTTAAGTTATTAGGTTTGGAAAGTGGTCTTCTTAAACCACACACTCTGTTGCGTGACGAGAACACAGAATCACGTGCAAAACCCCTATTTTTTCTTTCTTTCTCTCCCTCGCCATTTCCCACAATCCCATCCGTCACGTCCCCATCATATCTGTCTCGACTCTCTCTTCCTCTTCTCTCTTTCGTCATAAGTAGTGGCACTTCATAAGTGAAATCTCCCTTTTTTGTTTCATTTTGTTTCATATTGTTTGGTTTTTGTTCGTACTCTCCAAAAAAATAAATTAATAAATAAAAAAGCGATCCACCTAGGGGTCTCAGATCGGGAGATCGGACCAGGATGGATACTTTTGGGTGTATGTCTGTATGGAGAAGATCGAGTATGTGTTTGTATTCTCGTGTACATGTTGGCAGTTTATTCAAAATTTCTGTACTGTGTATATATTTATATATATATATATAAACAATGCTAATGTGATGTTGGTGAAACGCTGGTTAATAGCACTGCTACTGTTATTGTCTGTTCGTTTGTTTTGTTTGTTCGTTTGTTGTTCTCATGGTTTAATGATGTTAGTTGTGTGCCGGAGCTGTGTGTGTAACTCTCCTCTCCCGTTTTCTTCCCTAGAACTCATCTCCATGACTCTATGCTCATCGTTTGCCTAGCATGTCTACGTGGCGTACAAAAAAAAAAGTCTCATCGTCCTGTCATTATTTTCTGATGTTTTTCTGAGTTCTCCTGCTCATAATCTGGTCTCCTTTTACTGATCTTTGTACTTTGATCTTAGCCTGATCTGTTTGGAAAATATTCGCATGTGACCTCATTTTGAACTTTTTTTTTTCTTTCTTGTTTTTGTTTTGTTTTCTGTTTTGTTTTTTTGTTTGTTTAGATTAACTTGTGAGGGAGGGAGGGAAGGGAGGGAAAAAAAAACAAACAAAAAAAACAACAATAATAATAATGTGAAAACGCTGCATTCACACTCTAGAGACAGAGTATATTTACTAGCATAACCAGAGCATCATTTTAAGAAATAAAACAAAAAAGAAAACAAAAAAATCCTGTGGCAAAACAATTACAAATATTTACGTTTGACTTTATTTCTTTTTTCTTTGTCAGATTGTTTTCTCTCTCTCTCTCTCTGTATTGTTGTTTGTTTGTTTTCCATTCATTTAAAGTAAACTTGAACGTTCAATACAGGGATTGGCGTTGGGACTTACTGTCGGCAACACTCATAATTTGAGGCCTGCCGTAAGAAACCCATGCTGGTTTCTAAATGAATAGACTACTTCCACGCAGTTTTAATAATAATAATAATAATAATAAAAAAGCTGTCTGATCGATATTAGAATCTCTCAGAGCTTGCTCGTGGTTTTTACATTTTTCAGGCAGTGTAAAGTTTTTTGATAAGGCCATTTTAAGTGGCTTGATTTCTCATTAAAGTCTATATAAAACCACTTTTTTCTAGAGTAGTAAAGGTATAAACACACACACACACACACACACAAGATTGCCCTGTTTGGGGGGAAATGCTACCTACGTGTCACACCTTTTGCTGAACTGACTTACAGTTAGACAATCTGTGGTTTAAATGCACATGAAATGACCTATATTTTATACTGTTTAAATGTATAGAGGAAAAAAAAAAAACAGAGTTTGTGTAACCCGCGGTCCCGTCGGTGCTTTTCGTGGATAAAGTCGTGGTTTCATCAAGTCTAACAGTCTTATTTGTCTCATGTTTTTAAAGAGAAGACTAAAAATCAATTTACTTGAACAATAGATAAAGCCTTTCATAAGTACTATTACTACTACTCCTTTTTGTTTTGTTTGTTTGTTCTTTTTTTCTTTGTTTTTTTGTTATTCTTTCTTTTTTTTCTTTTTTTTTGATAGGAGTCCCTCTTTGCTAAATTTGTTGTTGGGTAATTAGCTATATAAAAATTCTTAAAAGTTACAGTGTCAGCTTGTGAAGCATCTATGTCATTCTATTATTTCATTTCTATTGTGGGAAACAATATTTAGATGTGTTATGTTGTTCAGCAAAAATGTGATTTTTTTTTCTTATAAAGAAAAAACAAGATGAGTGGAATTTAGTGCCAAATTCTGACGGTACATCCTGCCTACAGCTTCAGTGTTTTACTTGTGAAATTATTTGATAACATGGGTATTTTATTACGTAAGTGTTTTGTATGGAACCCTCATATTTAAAGATATAGATTTAAAAAAAGGTTGTTAACTTGCTCTTCTGTGGTCTTGTTGCCTGAAACTGTTCATGTTTTTGATTTCTTTCTTTCTTTTTTCTTTATTTGTAAAGATGTACAAAGTGCCCATGTGTCATAATCGCTCTCACAAGCACACACACACACATACATTCACAGGTAAGCACACACACACACATGCACGCATACACACACCTATGCGAAAGGTTGACCTCACAACCCTCTTTTCTTTGACGGTGTGTGTATGTGAGCCCCTGAGATTGAGTCTCAGCAGTTCCCCTTACACAAACAAACACACACACACACAATGCATTTACACCACAGAATGCTCCAAATTTGACAGGACAAATTCATCTGATATATGATATTATGTGTGATGGGACAAAATATTGATGTATTTTTGTGAATTGTGAATCAGGCATTGAACTTTTGACCATCATAATAGAATACAGGGCCATTAAGACATAATCATTACGCAACAATTGATCGGTGTTCCTCGAAACGTCTCAGTGTAGTCTCGCTTTCTGCTGCCTTTATCAGGACTATTTTACGTTCGTAGGACAAACAAAACTCCGTCCTGATGCCAAAGTAGTTCAGCATGATCCACAGTGTTCGATAGCGCCTGTAGCACTTTGCTGTAAACGTTTACACATCTTTCGAACGGCCCGTAAAAATATTGTTTACGAACGTAGTTTACAGGCAGCCCCCTTAAACCAGTTTACTTCACTATATAGCACTATTTTATACCCAAGCTCTGCCGTTGCCTTAACACGTCGATCAGTATTAATGGGCTGGAATACATTGCTGCACATTTAATATGTGTGCCAAGGTTGTGTGTGTGTGTTTTGAGTGACTGTGTTGTGTGACGGTTGATCGTTGTATATACGTCCGCGTTATTTCGTAATCTTTAGCCAAAACCGGATCTGCCAAACTTTGTGCCAGCAAAAAAAAAACAAAAGTGACTCTTTTATGAAACAAGAACAAATTTGTGTAACTTATTTGTTACCATTTGTATAGAAATGTAAACATTTTTTTGTGAATAAAAGTTTTTGCTTAAATTGTGCGCAAGCAGAACTAATTTCCATATGTACTATATATAAAAAACCATTCATACATAAATTGCCATATAAAAACAGTCTCAAGTAATTTTTTACCCATTCTTGTGTTGTTTGTTGCACACATTCTGTAAGAATATGTAAATCAAGTGTCTGTTCTCCAAACTAACTGAACTGTTACGTGACCTATGGCTATTTTTGCACACAAGAACATTTGTATAAACTGTTTGTAAAAACGGTGACAGTTTTTGTATGAATGGTTTTTACAAAAAATTTATTAGACTTGTCTTTCATGAAAGAGGCCCCAAAAAATGACATTTTTTTTGTTTTTTATTTCCCCCTTAATGAGCAAGTTTCGTATTGGGAAGTTCGAGTCAGTTTATGATATACTTTCACCAAATCGTACAAACACAAAAGCACACGCGCACTAGCAAAGCGTTAAAACGCGCAGTATTAAAATTGATGACTTCTTACGCTTACCCAGTAAAGTCTTTTGACTCGCTGCTTAACATCCCAGAAAGTCGTTGGAAATAGTTCGCGAGACCGAGTTCTATGTTGCACGTAAGCAATTATTAACATGCTAAATTTTTCATGGAATGCATCTTTGTTTGACCTCATTTAATTGGTTTGACTTGATGTAATATCACTCTCTAATGAACTGCGGTTCGGCTTAAGTGTTTTTACCTCAGAACAGTGCATTATCGTTTCCGTCATTTATCACACTTCATCACAATCAACTTCAGACAAACAGGGTACGCTTTCACGGCCAGCACAATTTCACAAACACATGAAGCCACACATTTGTCAGATGTTTAGTAAAGCACAAACTCTACAGGGAGTTCTCGCTGAGACTCTTTCGCTCAGGGGTTTTACACGCCACACGCATCTGAAAACTGTTTGTTGTTTCTGTTGTTTCTTTCTTTCTTTCTCTTAAGTGCTATTTAACAAGTGTATTTTAAAGAAAAAGACAAACGATGTGTAGTTTCCTTTTGCATTTTGGCTTCTGTCAAGTTTTTTGGAAATGTATGTGTTTATCTAATGTGCCGTAACAAAAGCTTGTCGTCTGTAGATTAATATCATTTCGTTTGATTCTAAAAAGATTTCAGTAGTTTTAAGTATTGTCTTGAGAAAAGCCAAAGTCGATGCATTTCAGTGGATTATGTAAGCGTGATACATGTTTGTTTGACAACACTTTGAAAATCTGTCTTTGGATGGGAATTTAAAAAGTACAAAAAAAAAAAAAAGCAGGCTTTCCTATTTCTATCACTGATTGTACTTATGCCTTTTGTACCAGTGGAACTTTTTATACTGGCAATTAAAGGAAAAAGAAAAAAAAAACTATCCGACAGGCTGCGGGCCGACAGCGACTGGTTCCCGAGTTTGATTTCTAGTTGGCGTCCAGAACGTTAGGTTTTGATATAAAGATTTTTTTTTTTTTGTTTTTAGAAGAACTTTGGCTTGGTATCTTTAGCCTCCTCTTCTTTATTCTTCACATCAATATTTGCTTTCCATTTCCTTTTGTTCATTTCCTCTCTCGGAAAGAGGGTCGAGGAGTTTTCCTTTTGGCTTCTAAATACGTAATGCCGTTTGTCTTTACAACAGCGGTAAGTTTCATTTAGTTAAGTATTGTGCAGTCACCATGATAAAGACGATTTAGAAGTACTTAGACACCTTCAGTGGATAAATGTATTAGTTTGACAAACGAGATAAAAGTAATTTGAGGACTTTGCTTTTAGCTGGTTAGATTTTTCTGGTTTCTCTGTCTTTGCTGTTAACCTAACTGTGTAGCTGGAACAGTCAGACTTATTTTTGTAAATGTATGTTCTTGTGTGATGCAGTTTTTTGCCTCTGTCTCCGATATTAAACCATTTTTCCTAATACTCGTCTCTTTCTCTGTGGCGTGGTGTTCCAGTACCTGTCCGATGTTGTACGAATGTTCACGCGACCCCTCACGTCTCTTTTCTATCTCCTTCTCACTTTGTTTTTCTGTACTGTTTATTGGTTATTTGGTTTTCTTTTACATTGCAGTTAATTTCTCATCACCAAACATGGTAAATATACATAAAGATTTATATATGTATATTTCTGTGCAGCCCAACTTGCTGTAACAGTAGATGGACACCCCCGTCTTTTGGTTCCTAATGTTTGACCGAAAAATTAGGCGAAAAATTTTCCATTTTTAAAAACGGACCCATTTTTCCAGTAGATTTGATTTGAAATGTAAGATACATACTGTTCTGTACTGTACCGCTGATCTGGGCGAGGCCCCCCGTCTGTCCTTCTGTCTCTGTCCCTATCCACTATGTGCTGTCCATGTGTCCACTGCATCCCTACAGAGATACCAGAGAGTCCCAAATCAATTAACAGCCATTATAAAGTGATACAAATGATACTTGAGCGTTCCAGTGCTTTGGAAACTCCAGTTAGAGCAGGCACCAGGTTTCAGTGCTTGATTTTGTTTTGAAAAGAGAAGGAACCGTTCACCTGACAATGATGATTCTGCCACTCTAAATATGTATGAATGGCTTTCCTCTGTGAAACACAAAAGGAGATATTTTGCCATAACTTTTCGTGATGTAAGTCAATGGGGATTTTGAATGTCAAGCTCTGAATGGGACCAATAAGCACCATAAATGTAGTCCGTACTATTTGTGTTTTATTTTAGAAATATGATTGGTTTTGTGTGAGGGGCAGAATTGATGGCAAAATTAGCATTTTTGGGTGCACTGTCTCTTTAACTCCGAGAATCCACCAAAAACTGGTTATATAGAGAAAATAGCAGGATAGCACTTTGTTCTTGTAGAGGTTTTTGTTGGAGGAATATTTTAAAGGACTTTTTTTATTATTATTATTATTATTTTTTACCAGAGGTACAAAAAAGTAAAAATATAAGTCACAGTAGTCATCCATGTTGGTATGCTTTTTAGATATGACACTGTCAAAATATGTGATATCAGAATCACTTCAGAAAAAACAGAACTAAGTGAGTCCGTGTCACTGTGTGTGGAAACTGAACTTAGGGGTATATACAAGATAAGAAATCAGAAAGCTTTTATCAAAGACGTCTGCTGCTGGAACACAGACACGACATCAGACAGCTACAAAATACTTTCCCATGGGCGAGAGGTTGATATGGTACCAAAAATAAATCAATAAAATAAACCTGGATCTGACTGATCATGAGCTTATGGTTGCAGGTAAGACTAAACTTGAAAGATGCATTTTTTTTTTTTTGTGATATATTATGCAACTATATGATTCTAGTTAAGATAAAGCAAAATGTATTAGTATAACAGATTACACACACAGATATATATATAATTATAATTGAATATAGAAATGTTTTAATGTAGCCTACTACATAATTGATATTACTTTGCTGGTCAAACTACTGCTATGGTACTGCAATACTGCAAATATACGAATAGCAGAAATGACAAATAATAACTTCCCAATGTTTCATAATTGTGAATATTAAAGCAGTGAGGGTAAATTTATCATTTAAAGGTGTTTGAACGTGAATTGTGCCTAGTCAATTATGAACAAGTTCCTAATTCATACATTACAAGGAAGCAGCTAAAGCATTAGTGAGGTGACGGGCATTTAAAGTGAATGTTTTGAAAGCAATTCAAGCAAAGAGAATAAAAGAGTCCCACCGTGTAAACGTTATTAGTAGCTATTACAGTTTTTATTAAGATGAATAGTAAATGCGAATGACCGCTTTCAACACAAGGTGTTTGTTGCCCTTCAGTGGTCACACGGCGCAAGTGCGTTAAAGGGAAGATGATACAAGGTGGGTAATGCCAGAACTATATAATCTGGTGAATAAACACTTTGAGTGTGTGATGGTTTTTAAAGGGGGAAATAATGATAATACTGTGTGTATTAGTTGCCCATGTTGGTCTGACATATAAATGCTGTGGCATGTCAGTAACTTTCATAACCATCGTAGGCTACATACAATAATATAATGGCAAGGCATTACCTTCTTGACGTTCAGCTTAAAGTAATTCCATGTAATACAAAGGCAAACAATGCAAGGGCAACACACGACCAAAGAGAAGACGTTTGAAGACAAAGGCTTTTCATCGCTGGATTTGTCTAAACTACAGTAAGTACCACACAAACAAATGGCCATTGAAATTCTCGCGAACTGATGGAGTTATGGATTGTGCGTCACTTGCTCATATATGAAAATGCATAATACAGTATAACCTACACGCAACCAAATCTACAGTGTCCCTCAGTAAAATATGTATAATTACAAGCAACTAACCTAAACCAAACACTTACCCTATAGTAAGTTGGGGTTAATTTTGATTACTCAGTATAACGATGGCATTAAAATAAAGCGCAACTGTGTTTGAAAAGTGAGTGTTGCATGCCCTTTGGCCACCAGATGGAGTCAATACTTCTTAAATTGTTCAAAAAGCAGGCTGCTCATCATCAAGACCTCTATAAATATAAACTAACACACCAAGACAGGCAGCATTAGGGTTCTAAACAACAAAATGTACTGAAGCACAACATTTCAGAAATATTAATCACAACAGCAAATATTACGTGCACTGTCACATTTTGAGTTGCTTTATAATATATTCAAACAGGAAGGGCCATGGCAGTAGCCTATGATATTTTGGCTTGAAATGTGCACTGTGCAGTACATGATATGTACGACACATCATTTATATTTACATTAACAATGCAGTGCACTTGTGTGAGTGTGTGTGTGTGTGCTAGAGGATCTAATCCTAACCCTAGCACATAAAAAGTACATAATATTACTACTCAGTTATTTAATCTATAATTACACAGTAACAAGGACGCCGTAAAATAAAGTGTAACCAAACAAAACAGAGCATATTATTTATAATAAATAAAAATAAAACAAGAAGATAGAATAGAAAAAGAATAAAGAATGCTAGTTTCAGAGGCTCTCTCAAGTAGACGAGTAGTAAGAATAGAAATAGAGAGTGCAAGTGTGTGGAGGGTAGAGGGTCGTGTTTCTTTTTCTTCCTAGAATTAGAACAGAGAGTCCCAGAGTTAGAGTGTCGAGTGAAGATGGATTTTGTGCCTCTCTGGGATGCCATTATAATGCGCCGTTCACATGCAGAACCCAAGCTTCTACAGGGCACATAATTCTGAAGTAGAATATTAAAATATTTTATTTGGTTAATATTAGTAATCCTGTGATGGCGGTATGCACCTTTAAAAGTCATGGTTGCAATCTGCCAAAAAATGAAAAGAAGAAGAAAAAGAAGAAGAAGAAGTAATCCTGTGATATTTTATGCTGAACTTCGCTGGCCAACAGTAACTAAAAATGGCATTCACAGGGAGGGCTTAAAATCCTAGTCATCTCATTACATATGGACCCGGGTTTGTACAGTGACTGCATGAGTATCGCGTCGCGAGGATGTGGGCAGAGTTTGGCGGGCGGCGCGAGAGCACCTGAGCTGCTGCTGCAGGGGTTTCCATAGCGAGCGCATTCACTCTCTCTCACTCACTTCAGCGGGAACACCGCAGACTTCCTGGAGCGGGATAATGCGTGCAGTCCGCTCGCATTTACGCCACAGAACCGGCTGAAGGGATGTAGGCGGAGCGCGGACGCGAGCTATAAAGGTAAACGCTAATCAATGATCAGCTGTGATCCGGAGATATTGATCCGAATGAAGTTCTGTTCGTTTACTGTGCTAAAGTAGCGCTAGCGAGGCAGTTGGAGCCCTGCAGAGTCGAACAGGGCAGTCAAAGGAAGTTTAAATCCCCGAAATATGGCGAAATGTTTAATCGCGTATGTTTAAGAACTCTTTGACGAGGAAATGCTGTTTTATTTCCTCTGAAGTTGTTTATAATTAAATTCAATGAGGCCTAGCGAGCCAAACGCTCGGACGGCCCCCAGCAGCAGGGTTGACGCTGTTTGGTCGGTTTCAACACAACACAATGAGGCGCGCTGATTGGCGGAGTGCACAGATGCAGACCGTTGATTGGCTGAGCGCGCTGTCTTTCACGAGGTGTCCCGAGTGCCTTTTAAATGTTTTGGTATGTTCATTTGAGGAGATGCAATGATTTTCAATTCGATTGAAATTCACAATACAAATGAATTCAAGTTTTAAATCACTATTTATCCAGCATGCTGCACTGTAGGAAACCACTGAAATAGGTTAGTCAGTATTATTATTAGTTCCAATAGTATTCTTTGAAATGCATTGAAGTACAGTGTAAATAGTATAAATATGGAAACAATTCCATAACCATGATAGCTAAACCATAGTTTTGGTTAAAGGCAGTCACAACTCACCTCATGAATCACTGCTTGATTAAGCCTATTACATCTATTACAAGTATATCATAAAAGAAAACACACACACAAAAAAATAATGGTAATTATATTAAGGAAAACTTATATTAAGGAAAACATACATTCATGTTTATTCCTTAAACAACCAGATTTTGTATTTAAATGTGACAATGGAACACAAAACCAGTCAATAGGGTCGTTTTTTCAAAATTGAGATTTATACTTCATTTGAAAGTAATGGGAAGTCGTGGCCTAGTGGTTAGAGAGTATGACTCCTCCTAACCCTAAGGTTGTGGGTTCGAGTCTCGGGCTGGCAATACCAAGACAGAGGTGAGTCACCAAACCCCCAACTGCTCTGTCTGTCTGTGTCTCATGTCACTTTCACTTTCCATTGATGTATGGTTTGTTATGACGATATTTGGCAGTTGATTTACAACTATCTGGAATCTGAGGGTGCAATAAAATATTAAGAAAATAGCCTTGAAAGTTGTCAAAATTAAGTTCTAAGCAATGCATTTTAGTAAACATGATCTATTTATTGATATATTTTACAGTAGAAAAATTTACAAAATATCTTCATGGAACATGATCTTTACTTAATATCCTAATGATCAATAATCAATAATTTTGACCCATACAGTGTGTTTTATTTATTTATTTATTTTTTTTGGGCTATTGCTACAAATATACCCCAGCGACTTAAGACTGGTTTTGTGGACCAGGGTTATAAATGTGCTTACAGTTGATTAGATATAATTTATTAGATGTATGTTCAGTAAACTACATTCTAATATGCTGATTTATTATCAATGTTGGAAACACTTTTGCTGCTTAATATATGTTTATAACCTGTGATACTTTTTTTTTAGGATTCTTTGATGATGTCAAAAGTTAAAAAGAACAGCATTTATTTAAAATAGATATCTTTTGTAACAATGTACACTACTGGTCAAAAGTTTGGGGTCCGTTTTTCTTTCTATCTTTCTTTCTTTCTTCTTCTTTCTTCAATTTTTTTAAAGAAATGAATGCTTTTATTCAGCAAGAATGTGTTAAATTGATAAAAAAAGTGAAAGAGTCTTATATTGTTATAAAAGATTTACATTTGTAACTTTATTCATCAAATAACTATACAAAGGTATCACAGGTTCCAAAAAATTATTAAGTAGCACAACTGTTTCCAATTACAACATTGATAATAAGTCAGCATATTAGA
This sequence comes from Carassius gibelio, assembly GCF_023724105.1. Classification (NCBI taxonomy): domain Eukaryota; kingdom Metazoa; phylum Chordata; class Actinopteri; order Cypriniformes; family Cyprinidae; genus Carassius; species Carassius gibelio. Next base: position 21,756,232 of record NC_068374.1, read on the forward strand.
ATGATTTCTGAAGGATCATGTGACACTGAAGACTGGGGGGTAATGATGCTGGAAATTCAGCTTTGGATTTATTAATTTTTTGGTCAAATAAATGCAGCCATCACGAACAGGCTTATTTAAAACATAAAATAATCTTTCTGACCCCTAACTTTTGAACAGCAGTGTATGTGCGTATATATATATATATATATATATATATATATATATATATATATATATATATATATATATATATATCAGCAGTGTATGTGCGTATATATATATATATATATATATATATATATATATATATATATATATATATATATACACACACACACAAACACGCACACTTGTTTTATTTTTTACTGGAAAACAAGACAACGATAAGTTTCTTTCTGCAGTGTTGTAAAGCTTAAGGAATTGTCCCAGTGCAGATGAAATGGTCTTTTGAACCCTTCAGACACTCACAGCTGCAGCATCCCTGAAGACTTTATTGTTCTTCTAACTTCTGTGAAGAAAGTAAGAGGCCATTTAATTGCTGACACACAGATGTTTGATGGATGGCTTCAGCCGGAGAGGTAGAGGGGGGCAGATGAGGAACTCGACTGGTTTAGTCCACAGATAAGGATAGATCACTTCCTGTGTGGGGGAAGTTTTACCATGGCAACCAAAATGCAAAGCTTTCATACCTGTAGCTGGTATATTAGACAGTTCTCTACTGTAGGATGATGTTATTACTTTTGTGAAACACTTCCCCTAACCCAGAATCACACTCTTACTCACACGCACATTGCCATTGCTGTCTGGTTATTTGCAATTTGGGATGATCGATGTAGCTAAAGCAGTATTTCTGATGTCTGATTACCTTTCTCACCGGACAACTTTCATTTTCAACATGCAGACACGGTAAATGAGACAAAAATGGCGTGTCTTTTAATAAGGGATCCTGTAGATAAGGAGGCTGCATTTATTCGCGTGGAGTTACACTTAAATCAGGAGAGGATTTCATTCATTTATTTTGCCTTATCCACATGTATATTTATTTGAACGGTACCATGTTTAAATGGCTTTCACTTGATAACATCTTGCTGCGACCTCTAAGTAACCGAATAATTAGAATTTCCTTTAGGATTCCAGTGTGGTTGGATGCATTGATTGCCCCATCGCACCTTCCGAAAATGAAGCAGATTACAGAATGGAATGGAGAGATGCCAGATGTAAGGGTAGGGCAAGATCTGCAACCATCACCGCAGCTGTTAGATAAACACAAATTATTCACAATTTATTTGGTCATCTTCAAGTTCTACAAATACTAAAGCAACAAATGATTCTTTTCCCTGTTGGATTTAAATATTGTTATTTTGGCCATCTCCTCTTCATCTGTCAGTGATACTGGTGCAGGTTCTCCTCCCATTTTACGAGTCTCTGAATGATATTTATTGAATGGTAAATATTTGTGAAGTCATGTAATGTTGGCCTACACCCATTTCACGCTCGCAGCTTTACCTGATTGAAATGTTGTATGTTTAATTCTTTTCTGCTGCCAAATTCTTTTCTTACTGGAAAATGAGTATTAGTTCAATAAATTACCTTTATGCCAGTTTTCACCTTTGATAAAATTGATTTAGAATTAAAGTTACGTTTTCCTTGGTATGTGGAAGTATTTTTGGCGTAATTGAATCGTAATTTAAGAGCTTCATTGATCATGGCTTTTTATAGTCGTAAATATATATAGGCTATTGTGTTTAATAAGCAGTGTGTACGCTCTTTAAATAACAAAGAAAAAACATTGCACCGGACTTTAGATCAGGTTTGAGGTGGTCTATGGCGCAGTCTGTTTTCAGCTCCTCTTTTTTAGATCAGCACGCCCATGGGCGCAGAAATGAGCACAATTGCATTTGCTAATTAAACGACGTGGCGCTGGACGGGAAAATACGAACCGCACCGGATTGAAACTAGCAAACACACTTGCGCTGCACCTTGCATCGCATTGCACCGGGTGTATTATAGGGCCCTTAGTGTTGAAGTTTTAACTCGGAGTTTGTCGAACCTCCTTTCTGGAATACACCCCGGATCAATTCAACCTGATTCAAAACAAAAAGCAGTAATATTAATCTCAATATTAAAATTTTATATATAATTTTAATATTGCATTTCATTTTTGAGTAATGATGCAAATGATTAGTTTTCAAACGTTTCATGATTTACTTGATTTGTCCAGGGTTTGTTTGAAAGAACTGATTTTGAATCAGACTTCTTATGCTATTTAAATCAGAGATGTGATTAATACCTGTCTGTACTCTGCACCTAATCTTTAGGAAATGCGATGGGCAACTAAAAAGTATTTTAAAATAATTTATGTTCTCAACAAAATAATACAGACTTTATTATAAATGGTACATAATATATAGCCCAAACTCCCAAAGTTACTATTCTAACTGCAAAAAGGCGCTTCACATTCCTAAGCTGCCCTTGCACTGAGTGCTGGCCAGTGCTGGTACGGATGCCTTCTGCCAGAGAGAACTGATCTGGCACAAAACAAGACGGTCAGCCCACACATACAAACACACGCACATTCAGATGTGAAATCGAAAATGATGTGTCTGGGTGATGCACTTAATGTACTAGGTTGAATTCACTGTCCTATGGTTGTTCTTCTTTGTGTCATGCTGTTGACAGCATCACAGGTGAACTGGTATTTTCGACTTCCATGTGATCTGAAAGGGATAGTTGGAAGTGAACATTCTGTCATCACCAAAACCATGTGACTTCCCTTTTTCCATGGAAGGCAAAAGCTCTTTTGAAGATTGGTTCATGCTTTTACATGCAGTGAAGACAGATAGTGACCAGTCAAACTAGAAGAAGGAGAAGAAAGAATGTAAGAAGTTTGGTACAACTTGTACTCAGGCAGTATTACAAATCTAAATGGTAACTTTGTGGGAGGAAACATACTGAAAGGTATGCCTCTGTTCATTTATTTATTATTTTCTCTCTTTACTGAGGCTGGTTAAAATAAGTCCAAGCCATGGATTAATATGGTTTTAAGGAACATATTAAATTTTTAATGGTGCAAATTAAATGACTCTACAAATGTCATGTGGTGTTACCAAGCAAAAAGCTACATAAAACAACCCCCCACCCCACACACATTTTTTTTATATTTATAATATACTATATCAACATAATTAAGTTTACAAATATAGTTTAGAAGCCATGTCATTTCAGTGACTTCAGTCAGAGGTTGCACTATACATGACTTTGATTTGGCAGGCAAAACTTTCTCATATATTTGTAGTATAATAAATGCTATAAACTGCATTGACTATAGTGTACAAGAATATTGACTGAGATTATTATAGCTGACTAAAACTAAAAACAACAATTTTTTATTCATTTTATTTAATTACTAAAACAAAGTGAAAAAAAACAACAATGCAGGCATATATAAAAAAATAAACTAACACAAATGTTACAATTGAACTGAACATGGAAAATATTAAATTCTAAGCTAATTTAAAATGTTAATAAAAACTATAATAAGTCAATACTAAATACTAATACTAAAATAACACCATCACGGACTGCTTTTAAAGTGCTTTTTTGTCATTTTTGGTCACTATTTAATTTTATTGTACGGTTAAGACAGGTTTGGAACAATGTTAGAGTAAGTAAATAATGACAAATTGTTCATATTCTGATGAGCTATTCCTTTAACTCAAAGTTTTCGCATTACATAGGCATGTGATGGGAGGTCTCATTCCTGTCCCGGGTCGACCCTTATCATTTCCTGTCACCTCCACCCGGTCTGCATCATCCATTTACAGTGATTTCCTCCTCTCACTGCTGTCCCATTACTATCATTAATGTACCTACAGGAGGCCGGGGGTGGTGTGTAAAAGAGGGGGGTTATTAGTTGTCCTAATGGAGTGTAGACGGGTAAAATAAGAAAATGCAAGAAAGGTGGTACCCTCACACTGGGTCATGAAAGTTAGCCTGATGCTACAGTCCTGATATCATCACATCACTGTGTGTGTTTGGTGCAGAGTGAGGGAATACGCTTTCATGAGGTCTTATGTAATAGACCACTTTTTTAAAAAACATTTAAGCTGCTGTGTTTATCCCCCTTCTTCTTCTTTTTTTCCTCCAGTCGCAGCTTAATGTGTAGAGGCAATAAGTAAGCCATTTTTGTTTGTCTTCCTTAAAGTGTTGACTTCCCTGTGATACTGAAAATCTGCTCTCTTTGTTTGAGCTGTTTGACATGTCAGTTTCTGCCTGTTGAGGGGGTGTGCAGATACTTTTATAACCAGTCAGATTAGTTTTACCAGGTGGATGATAAAATTGGTGGAAAGTCCCTCAGAGCTAAACTTAAGAAGGTATTTGAGCCGTCATCTACAGACTTTTCAGATTTGTTTACTAAAAGTAAAATTGAAAATTTAGAAAACAAATAATTAGAAATGCATTTATTAAATGAATTGCTTTGCTAATAGTTAAAATCAAATCAAATGTATCATAACAGCAAGTAACAATAAATATTTTTTTAGCAAATTATTGCATTTACTGTACTATATTCGGGTCAAGTTGGATATACATGTATCATGTAAGTTCCCTTTTTAATCAAGTGAATCAAAATTTAGTCTTAAATATTTAGTTTTTTTTTTATTATTATTATTTATTTAATAATTCAAGTATGGTTTTCACTATTAGAGTAGCCAAAGCAATAAAACATAACCATTAGGGGGGGGAAAAGAGGCAAACAAGTACATGTAGTAGTTATACATTGAAGTTAGAATTTTATTTTAAGGAGGGAAGAGGAAACTGATTTTGTTCAGTTTATAACAATTTGGCATAGTGACAAAGCTAATTAGGCTGTTTGGTGATGTGTATCACTGGAGTGATGCATATCTGGGTTTAAGATTTTGGTCACGTGTTTTCAGAAAAGCTCTTGTTTGCACATGAAAATATCATTCATACATTATGTATTTAAGTCTTCAGTGCTCAAATATTTTTGCTTCGAAATAAAATTTGAGTGTGTTTACTCTGAAACAGAAATATTTTAGGTACAATATGTTCTTGAAATAGCTACCAACACAAGTGCAGCAAGATATACAATGATAATTACATTGACTCCTAGTCTTGTGAATGACAAAACTGAAGCTTTTTCAGTGATGGGACTTTTTTTTATGGATTATCTGCTTCAACATTCTACTTAGCATTCCTGGATCACGTCTGAATTGGATGGAGGAATGTTATCTTCGCTCTCTTTGGGAGATAACACTGCTTCACCAACTTTGGCTGGCTGACTGGAATGCTGTGGTTTTTTGCTGCTTTTTTGTTGTTGTTGTATCAATTCAAGAGGTTTTAGTATGTGTTTCTACACCAATTACTTCCCAATGGCTTTTGTGTTCTTAAGGAGGTATTTGTTGGATGTGTCCAGGTCATGAGTGCCTTGAGGAGAACAGCTGTTGAGAAGAACCTCACCTGGACCACACACTCCAGCCAACTCCCAGCATCCCAGTATGAGTGAGTACATACAGTACATCATCAGCATAACACAAGCCGCGACTCACCTTGTGGCAAACAGTGAAGTACTCCGCAGAATGTAATGTGTAATGAATTAAAAACATAATTAGCATTTATTCTTTTACCTGATACCTGACGAAAGAGCCTCTAATAATACTAAATATTAAACACTTATACTAAAGTGACACTATGAGTAAATGGGAAAAGACCTCTTTATTTGTATATACATTGCTGTACAAATCTGATTTGAAATCGGCTTAAGATTCATGAAATCTAGTTAAATAACGTCCTGGATTCACATCAGATCAACGCAGATCCTTCAGTAAGTTACTGTAAGAACAGGGATTTATGGGAGTTTGACATGTAATCTCACAGGTGTGTTTTAGAGGACTGGAGTGTATTTTAAGTGTGGGCAGTTGCTGTGGAGACTATGGGGCAATTGGATTGGTCAGATGCAGAGTGCGTTGAGAGATTTAATTGGATTACACAGTGTGTCCACTGTGGAGTCCACATCAAACCAGCAAACAAAAGTAATGGTGCTACATCCAGCCAACTGGATTTTTTTTTTCTTTCAGTAAAGTGAATGATAGTGATATAACAGCTCATTGACCCTTACTTGATTACTTTGATATCAGGTTACTATAAATATAAGAAGTACAGACTGAAATAGTATATTCTGAGCACTTTTCTTGCATATTGAAAGAATAAAGGGATGAACAATGCAAATTTTGTCATCAATTAGTCACCCTCATGTCGTTCTAAACTCGTAAGACATTTGTTCATCTTGAAGCACAAAAGATATTTGAATGAAATCTGAGAGATTTCTGAGATTTTTCTGTCCACTAAAATGCTGATGCTTAAAAAAAAAAAAAAAATTATAATAAAATCTAAAGACATTGTAAAAATAATAGATTTGAAACGTATTGTGCAGTTTTTAACCAAGGTTTTCTTTTGATGAACAGATTTAGAGTTTGGTGCACATAAATATTGATCAACAAATATTGAAACATGAATCTACGTTTGTTTTTTAAAGCATAAATATTGGGCACCCATACAGTGATCTGTAGATTGTGTGTTACACACAAAAGAGTGATGATCAGTTCATCACACATTGAGGTATAGAAATTCTACACGGATTAAAAAAACTGTGCTGGTATCGTATCGATATCGGAATTGGCCGATACTCAGAATTTTTGGTATTGGATCGGGATGAATTCTGAAAAGGTGGTATCGAGACACTCATACTTTAAGGTTGCTGTATTTTTTTAATTAATGTGTTGGCCATTTTGTTTTCACATGACCAATTGTATATAGTAAATTGGTATAGGAAGGTCACACTAACAAAAAAAACAGAAACCGGAATCAGCCAAGAAAATTGCAATCGGTGCATCTCTATTTTGGACAGCTCTTGGAATTTCTCTTGGATGACTCAGTCTTTTTTTTTTTTTTTTTTTGAAATGGACAAATTATACATTATCCTTTTCAAGTAATTATTTGTTTGTAAATATGGCACACAGGGAAAAAAAAGTTAGCCATTTTCCAGAGCTGTGGCCTAGCTGCCTACTGCTAACATAGTGACCAATTCTGTCATTGGACTGTCCTTATTGATCTGATTCTCTTTTTGCATGGGATAGGAAACCAGCAGTGTTTGAACAACAAAACTCTTATATTTAATGCACACGAGAACTTTAGGTTTAGTTGCACAAAAAAGAAAGGATAAAATAAATGAGATACAGACATATTTTTTTTTTATATTTTTTTTATTCAGAGCATTTAAAAAAAGGGGGGGGGGGGGGTCATATGACATTGCTAAAAAGAACATTATTTGGTGTATTTGGTATAATACAATGTGTTTATGAATTTGAAGTTTAATTTAATTTTTTTCCACATAATGTACATTGTTTCTCCTCTATTCGCCGACTTTCTGAAACACTTACATTTTTATAAAACTCTGAAATGCCAGATGTATGCTGATTGGCCAACTAACCAGTGTGAAGTGATGGGCCGAATACAGTACCTCAAGCATGTGATGAAATGTTACACCCCTTATCATTCTGTGAAGCGAGGTGTACGCTGATTGGCCAACTACCCATTGTCCTGACATGACAAGACAACATCGGTAAAAACCATTACGAATAAGGCATTTGTTGCATCCAGTGGGGACATAATTACTGATTATAAGGACTTCTACTGTCCTTTTACGTGTTGCGTTGCATCGCGCCACATAAACATAAAACCATGTCTGCATTTGTGATCGGAGGAATGACAAACAACAAACTCTACACTGCTCAAAACTTGCGTTTGAATCATCAGTGGCAAATTCTTTAAATATGTAAGCATACTTACAGACTGTGAGTCAGAAGCGCCAGACTGTCCTTATAAAGTTGTAACTGCCCCACTTTATAAAAACAGACACCGCCATTGGAGGCTCCTCTCCCTGGAAACAGTCCTCGTCCTCTGTAAAATGCACTGCACACATCAGTATATTTGGATTGAACTGTTCTGGAACAGTGTTGTAAATACAACACTGATTTCTAGTTGTTGTGTCTTCTTATGGAAGGCCAAACAAAGTAGTTTCGCTTTCACAACGAAACAGTGTCTCCACAACATGGCAGCAGCGGCAGCAACAATACAGCTAGAATCAAAGGTACGCCTTCTTTCTTTGCGTGAACATTTGGGTGGTGTTATGCAAATCTTCCCACATTGTGACATAGACATGTGGGGGTGTGTTAGAGCGAGCCGTTTTAGGGGGGCGTGGTTGACTCTTAAATTTTATAAAGAATATCTCTTTGGATTTGAGACTTTTGTCTTTGCAACTTTACAGATCTTTATGCACCAAGAGCTTGTAAAACTCTATAGAGAAAGGAATTAAATCGCATCATATGGCCCCTTTAAGCGATTCTCAAAACTTTTCACCAAAAGCTCTACAAGTTCTAGGAATCAAGCTTTTAAGGTTTATTTGTTTTTTTCTTTCAAGTTTACCCCTAAGTTACACCCCTTTTTACCTCTTCACATTTTTCTTCTGTTGTTAGCTCGTCTAGTGCAGTGGTTCCCAACCTTTTTCCTTGGGGCCCCCCCAGGTACATATTTAACAATCCGTGACCCCCCCCCCCCCCCCATATATATATATATGAGGATTTGGTGTAGACAATATAATCCAGGGAATGCAAACTATAGCCTGTTTATTAGCTTCCCTGTTTCTTATGATCTAATTTCAGCCGCTATTTTTTTTTTTTAGAGTATTGGCAGTACAGTCTATTTTTTGACCTTGCTTGTGAGTTGTTTTGATACTGAGGAAGAGTGTGTGTGTCAGTGTGTTTATGTGTGTCAGTTGAGTTAATTACCCTCATTACCCCCTGCTTGTACCCCTGTGAGTGGCAGCACTAATGAGAGAAATGACTCATCCAGGATGGACTAAAACAACATGAAGGGGGATAAAAAGAGAAAAATGCTGTTTCATTGCCATCATGGCATGACATGTTTCTCAATCTTTAAAAGATTTCATAATTTGAGTGGCTTCATATCATATCATATGGCCACAAATGCTTGTCGAATGCTAAGAGCAAATGGAGCATTTATTATAAATTCAAAATATTCAGCACTTATTATAATTATGTTGTATGTTTTAAACATCCTACTAATTAGCCTACGTTCACCATCAGATTAAAATGTAATTATGGATCACTGACAAAAGCATAATGCGGTTTTCCTACTTGTTGACCTTCATAGAAAATCTAGGGATAAGTAGTTGCTTAATGGTCCAAGTTGAATGAGCTCCAAATCTCTAGATATGAATCAGATTCCTGTTTCAATGCAAGTCTATGGGATTTTTGCCAGTTGTATTTTATGCAAAGTGAAAAATGAAAGTGCACCTCTTCTGAACAAGCCGCGTGATTTAAGGTGATATTCATATTTGCAGTTAAAAATGTTTCAGAAAGATGAGTTGATAAAAAATGTAAACTAAAGGTTTGGGGTTTATTGAGATCTGTTTTTAACAATAATAATTTAAATTATTATTGTTGTTGTTGTTATAATAAATAATACATTAGTATTAACATTAAATAGTGGAAACTATAATTTGTTATTATTGTTTATTATTATTCTAGTATTTACAAATACATATATGCATTCATGTATATATATGAATAAATACCCAGATTACCTAGATGTGAAGGTTGAGTATACGGGTGTGTTTGCACAGCTAACTAGATGGATGATCATAGGAAGGAAGTCACTTAGGAATGTGATTACATTTCAAAGTAAACAGTGGAACATGAGGAAAGGGATCCTGTGTTCTTTTGCTGTGCACACACACACACACACACACACACTGCTCTAACCTTGACAAGTGAAGTAGTTTTTTTACAGGTACTGTAGGATGAGACAGTCACATAAGCTTTAATATAAAACCTAGCTCTCCTGATGTGCAGGATCTTCTGAAAGGTAGGCAGCTTAATTATGATTTCTTCTTTTGGACAAGTTGTAGGTCAGAATCACATGTATTCTTCATGGGAAAACATGTCTAGTTCAAGGGTGTGATGTGTGACTCAGTGCATACACACAAACTCATAGGGGCATGAATGTGAAATGACAGTTGCTCACTCACTTTTAAATTTCGCTTAGTCATTTCCCCAGATGCCTATGGACATAGTTTACGTCTATGGGCATAGTTTAAACTTCATTATACACTTCATTATACACTCATTATTCATTATACACTTAAGGGTCTCACCTCAGTTGTGGTATTGAGGGTGGAAGAAAGTGCTGGTCATTCATCCCCCCAACATACAATGACTGCCGGTACCGAGATTGAACCTGCGTCCTTTTAATTGAAGATTTAATTGAAGATGTACTAGCAGTGCACTAAACTGTTGTGCAAAAAATCGAATACGATTTTCATGCGCATCTCGTCTGTAAAGACGCTCCTGTTATTAGAAGTATTATCTCCAGCACGTGTGTTCAGATCAGGGTTGCCAGGTTTTCACAACAAATCCTGCCCAGTTGCTTCTCAAAACTAGCCCAATCCCGCTTCCAGAAGGTTCCCTGATAAAACATTGCTTTTCCCGGGGTTAAAATACATGTTTTTTAGCAGGGTTGACTTGGTAAAATTTGCATTTTAGAGGCTGAATAAACATCACGTTATTTGTATTGGGGTCGCTGTGACCCGCGCACATGAAAAACAACCAACACAGACTTTGCAACACTGGTTGGCATTTACTACACCAAGCCGTAATTCACTGACAATCTACACAAAATCGATGTTAAAATCGCAGGCGATTCTTTGACGATTTTGAAAGCAATTTTGTGTTAGTTGTCGGTAGACTACGGCTCTGTTTATTACGTTAACTGCCTCTCCACCTGAACCAATGTTGCCAAGTCTGCGTTGTTTTTCATGTTTCGCGGTTTGAAGCAATCCCAATACCAATAACGTGATATTTAGCCCCTAAAATGCTAATCTTACCAGGGAAACCCTTCCCAAAAATTTATATTTTAACCCCGGGAAGCAATTTTTATCGGGGAACCTCCCGGAAACGCGATTGGGCTAGTTTTGGACTAGTTTTAAGCAGCAACTGGGCAGGATTTGTTGTGAAAACCTGGCAACCCTGATCTGAACGCACATGCTGGAGATATACTTCTAATTACAGGAGCATCTTTACTGATGAGAGGTGCATGAAAATCGCATTCGATTTTTTGCACAGCCCTAAGTCAGTCTTATCTTTCACCTCCTAAAACCTTTCAATCAGTGCAAACCTGTAAACAAGCAATACATAAATCCGCCAGTTAATTAGAATTATATTCAATTCATTACATTGTATGTGAAACATAAGGACCAAGGATGTGAAAGACTGTTTTCCGAAATCCACTTAACCCCCTCTCTTTCTCATCTGCATTTGCCCAGTAAAAGAGGGGATATTCATGCTAGTCACTTTGAGAGATGCATTATGATCCGTCTTTAGAAAGATTGGCAAGCTAAAACTGGGATAGTGGGATCCCACAGTTTCTCCTTTTTATGTTATCTTTATCTCTTTGGGTCTGTTTTACTGAAAGTTGTAGTATTCATAAATAAGAAGGTCTGGAAGTCGAACCCATTGATTTCCCATAAGGCCACAATGACAGAAACCCACATATTGATTTGTATCCGTGTTTGTTGTCTGATCTGCAGTCTAATTGTATATATATTTTTTTTTTTTCGCAATTTAATCTCTGTGTGGGGGAAAACAACACAAACTTACCAGAGTACAAAAGTATATGTCTGTCTACCTATAAACTATCTGTCTGTCTTCCACCCTTAGCAGTGCTGAAAAGAAAGTAAAGGTCTGTTGCTGCACAGGTTCCAGGAATATATTCAAAGTATTATATAGTGGTTGCAGTAATGTCGCACAACAGTTTGGTTAGCACAGGCTTGTGTAATACTTTAGCTACAGTCCCATGATAGCTGTGGTTAAATCCAGTCACATGGATCTCATGGTTTAAACATGGTTCACTAGTGTTATTTTTGTGGTGAGCAGTGGTGATGTAATGCTGATGTAACGTTGTCAGGCTATTTTGTTTTTTTGACGCTTTCAGCACATTTCATGGAGGTAGAGTGTAATTAGATCCAAACGAGGCCATTATGTAGAGATTGATTACAGCAGAGGTTACATGTGCTGCTGGATGTCTGCACAAGACATACACACTGCTATGATAACACATGAGCCATGATAACACACTGTCCTTGGGCAAGATCAGGCACTGTGAAACGTAAAGGTAGATGAATAGAATGCTTGGAGGTGGTGTGTGTGTAATCATGTATACATGCATTGTTATTTGTGATTTAACTCTGGGGTTTGGCTTATGATTATACCTTTGCAGGTTTGGTGTGTGTGTTTGCGTATAGTTGTGTTGTGTATTAAGACCAAGTGACAAAAAATTACATTGGCAGCATTTACTTCAAATCTCTCCCAAATGTCTGTTTGATTTCACTTTATATTGTAAGCTGTTGCATGCTGCATGACTCTTGTGAGGACTATTCGAAAGAAGGATGACTGGCCACATTTATTGCATCTATTTGTCTGTCTGGTTGTCTATCAGTCTGTTGGTTTGTCTTTCTGTTAACTGTTATGAAATGTCTCCATTCATGTATGACCGATAAGGTCAAGTCACCTTTATTTATATAGTGCTTTTAAAGAGCCAGTAAGATGAAAATTCTAAGCTTCCTATCACTGTTTATAAGTCCTGTACATTAGGTTTAAATCCATCCAAGGGTTAAAAACATTGTAATTTTGTCAAAATATCATTTTAAAATTACCTCAATTCTCAGAGATCACCAAACGGTTTGCGCGAAGCTGTTCAAAAGATTCAGTTTCCCTTAAACCCCACCTTTCGGTAGCATACTGTGTTCTGATTGCTCAACTGACATAGTCAGGTTTGATTGGTTGTTCCGCACACAACTTCATGGTAAACAATGCGTTAGCCTCTTTTTGGAGTGAATTATGTCTTATTCCTCTCATCGCAAAGCAAACAGTAAAATAAAAAAACTTGAACAGTCTCGCTGCTTTTTCTTCTGTGTGTGCATATTCAAGCCGCGCGCTTCAGTTTGAATCTGAATAGCGCGTTCAGCACAGGGGCGTGGTCACATTAGATATAATGAAGGGAGACGTGAGACATTGCGTTGTTTTCATATGGATTACTTTATCACAGAATATCTGTTTTTGATAGCACTTGTTTAGTCTTAAAGCAGACATGTCAAGCTTTCTATAGATATCTCTCTCATGTCTCTTCGTTGAGTATTCACGGAGTTACACTTCATTTTAATGACGTGTTTGTAAATGAAGATCAGCGCAGACAGGCTGCAGACAGCACACATACTGATAAGACGCTCGGGAGAAAACAAACACATAACTTCATAATCATACTTCGCGTTGTGATTCAGAGATGCTCGTTGGTCTAAATAAAGTTGTTAATGAACCCTCTTTTATGGCCAAACGCTTTGAAAATCCCGCCTTGTACTCACCGAGATTAAAAAAGCAGTCATCAGTGAAATGTTGTGGACACAACAAAAGGGATTTGTTGTACTGCTCTGGTATTGTGGTAAAAATGAATTTTAGCCATTGGTTCTTCTGATCTTCATTCTTTGGCAGTGAAAATAAAACAAACTTGCCTTTACAATTAAAAACACACCGTCTCCTCGACATGATGCTATCACACCAACCAGAGCGTCTGTATGGGGGGGTGGGGCAGGTCAGAGTTCCGTTTCTCCCAAGTTAGTAGGCGTAGATTATTATGCAAAGTGTTCCTAGTGTCGTACATAGAGATGGGCAAAAGATTTGAAATCTATAACGACTCGTTTCAGCGATTCAGAGTCGACTCCTTACTTTAGAAGCCAATAAATTTATAAATCGTGTACTTTTTGGTTTAATTACTTTGCACATTGTTTACACTGATGGACAGCTACATCATACACTGTAATACAGGTAATTTTTGATTATCTGTATGGCTCTTTAACAATACAGATTGTGTCAAAGTAACTATACAGCATTAAATAGGAAAATAGTGTGTCAATAATGCTTATAAAGTTTTAATATTATCTGTGCAATCAAGTCAATGATATCGCTGGAAATTAAGTGTCCAGAGCCAAGCAAGCCAAAGGCGACAGCGGCAAGGAACCAAAACTCAATCGGTGCCAGAATGGAGAAAAAACCTTGGGAGAAACCAGGCTCAGTCGGGGGGGCCTGTTCTCCTCTGGCCAGATGAAACCAGCAGTTCAATTCCAGGCTGCAGCAAAGTCACATTGTGCAGAGGACTCAACTGGTTCCTGTGGTCTTGTCCTGGTGGCAGTCTAGGAGACAAGGTCTTCACTGGGAATTTGTCTTTGGGGCTCATCTAGTTGTCTTGGTCTCCGCTGACATTAAGTCCTCTAGAGGTTTTCTCTAGGTGCTGATTCACCATCTGGCCTGGACACGTATTGGATCTGGTTGACTGCAGTAACCACCTGATCTGGATAAAGACTGGATCTGGTGGCTACGATGACCTCAGAATAAGAAAGAAACAGACTAATATTAGCGTAGATGCCATTCTTATAACGGTGTAGCAAGTACATTGGGTGTTACAGGAAGTGTTCCTGGATCCGGTTGTTCTAATTAATGCAACCCGAAAATCATTTAACAGATTTGAATATTAGAAATGTGTTAGTGTGTAATGTGTAAAACAGATTAAAGAGATGGGATTTTTAATCTAGATTTTAACTGACAGAGTGTGTCTTCCTCCCAAACAAGGTAGGTTATTCAAGAGTTTGGAATATTACCAACATTTACCATCTATAACTGCTGCATTTTAGACCAGCTGGAGTTTATTAAGCATGCAGAACAACCACCCATTAAAGTATTACAATAATCTAACCTTGAGGTCATGAACGCATTAATTAACATTTCTGCATTACTGATATTGAGAGCATAGGTCGTAGTTAAGATATATTTCAACATCAACATCAACCTAATTGATGATGAAGAATTGATAGAGCAGCCATCGAGTCTTAGTATTCTAGGTTATTACATGTTGAGATATATACTATTTTCACATAACAGTGAAAACTAACACTGTGTTTCCTAATGATATCTCTCAAGGGTAGCATTTTAAGCATGAAAAGTAACGGCCCTAATACTGAGCCTTGAGGTACTCCATACTGTACTACTGGTCAATATGATACTTCTTCATTCACTGCTACGAATTGATGGCAGTCAGATAAGTACGATTTGAACAATGCTAATGCACTTCCATTAACACCAGTTTTCTAGTCTATTCTACAACAAAAGAATGTTGAATGTTGTGGCCTATACTGTCAAACACAGAGCTAAGATCCAATAGCACTAATAGAGAGATACAACCATGATCAAATGATAATTGCAGGTCATTTGTAACTCTAATGAGAGCAGTCTCAGTATGTAATTAACTAGTTCTTTGGGGTCTAGTTGTGGATTTTTGATGAGAGGCTCAATAACAGCCAGTTTGTAGGTTTGGGGTTATATCCTTATGACAATGACAAATTAGAAATAGTCAGAAGAGGATCTATGACTTCTGGAAGCACCTCTTTTAGGAGCTTAGATGGAATAGTGTATAACATGTTTAACAAGTTTATACAGTTCTTCCTCCCCTAAAGTAGAGAATGATTGAAATTGTTCCTCAGGAGATCTACAGTATAGTACACTATCTGATGTGATACTGTAGCTGACGGCTGCATGGTTAATTTTTTTTTTTTTTTTTTTTTCTAATAGTATCGATCTTGGAAGTAAAATTAGTTCATAAAGTCATTACTGGTGTGCTATTGGGAAATCATACACCTGTTGATGCTTTATTTTTCGTTAATTTAGCCACTGTATTGAATACATACCTGGGGTTAGGTTTATTTTCTTCTAAAAGAGACTAAAAGTAATCAGATCTAGCAGTTTTTAATGCTTTTCTGTAGGACAGGGTACTTTCCCTCCAAGCGATACTAAAAACCTCTAGTTTAGTTTTTCTCCAGCTTATGCTCCGTTTTTCGGGCTGCTCTCTTTAGGGTGCGAGTGTGCTCATTATACCATGGTGTCAGACTGTTTTCCTTAATCTTCCTTAGTCATAAAGGAGCAACTGTACCAAACCACCAACAAAGACAACTGGCTTGTCTCTCAATGAGTCTCCAAAATTGCAAAAAAATATTTTTGTCAAGATCTTTATGCATCAGAATTATTCTAATGTATGTATCCTAGATTGAAATGTTCCACATTTACCATCTAAATATCTTTTGAATATAAGACCAGCATTTACATATTCTCATTAAAACCTAAAACAAGAGGAACAGGGGAGAGAAATGTGAGAGAAAGAAAGAAATAGGGAGAGAGAGTTAAGGGGAGGGGCTGTTGTAACAGATGCTCTCTAATTTAAAGCTAGAACGTGTGTGTCAGTGGCGAGATGTGCTGTGAAGAATAAACGAGAGCGAGAGAAGAATATAGTGGAGCTGTGTTATACAGCTTTCCCTAGCTGTATTGATTTGGATGCCAGAGACTGCGATAGAGAGAGAGGGAAGTGTAGCCACTTTTTCAGATGGTTTCTCCTACCTGACACACAAAGATGTTGCGGTTACAGGAAAGAGAACTGGACAGTGTCTATCTGAGAAATAGTGAAATAAACAAGTGAAGAACTGCAGATGCCTAACTCTGCTTGGAAGAGGAGTGTGTGTGAGAGACAGAGGCAAGTAGCGAGAAATTATATGAGGGATAAAGAAAGACAGACGCGGACCCTTGTGCGAGGACCGGTGGGACCTGAATTGCAGAAAGCTAATTCTGCAGGATGCATTGCTGTTTTTAACACTCGGCGCTGCTTCTGAATGGATTTGATGCATTTATGAAATACAGAAGAGAATATAAAGTGTGTTTTGGATGCTGAATAATATATTATGTGAAAAATGTATGTGTTATGGATTAGTGGTCTGATTTAATTGGTCTTGTGGACCGAAGCTGCCTTTGGATTCATTTTGTACACAAAATGAAAGGAAGAAACTGGAAATTAATGGAAAAGACAAGAGACTAACTTCAGAGATGGTATAAGTGGAGGAGAAGGCTCATGACACAATGAATGGAAGAATTTTCTACTTCAGGTATGGTGGCTGTAGAAATGGAAATCCAACCTCTACAATAAGAAGAAACAGTCATCTTTTTTATTTGTTTAGGCCTCGGCTGCTTGAAAGTGCATCAGCTGGACCAGCCTGAAAGATGCAGTTTTGAGTGGTATTTTGCATTAAATAATTTTTTTATTTTATTGTATTTTATTTTGTAATTTTGACCAAATTTAGCTTTTCAAGTTGAGATGAGGTTTAATGATTGAAGGGTTTACAAAGATTGTTGCCAATTAAACTGGAGTGACAGTTGCACTTATTTTGTAGCTAAATTTGTCTAGTAATGCTATTTTCAGTCATTTTTGTGTTTGGGTGGCGAGAATGAAGCTCTTCGTGCTTTGCTCTGCACTGGCCCCACCCCCCACCACACCCTCTACTTACGCCTTGGCCCCGCCCCTGTCTCGTTGTGATCATGCAAGTGTTGCAGATTGTTAAGGAGCTGGTGTCGCCATCTCGCCGCCGTGCCAGTAGCCTATTTGCAGGTGTGTATGTAAAACTGTACAGAAGTCTACATTTGTATGTGTTTGGAGTAACTAAGTCTCTCTTGTGATTTTGGAAAGTTTTTAGTGGTTTCGCTCTAGTGTATATGAAAATGTTTTGCATTGTTTTATATGTCTGGCAAGGCTGATGGAACCATGTGATGATGTAGAGTGGGTGTACTTATTAATTTAAGACGTGGACTGCACATTTAATATGAACCATTCCAATCTGTGTACATTTGATTTATGTGTGTGCAGTTGCTTCACAATGAAGCATCCACTCTTGAGAAACACAGCAGCCTTGAATTAACTAAACAGAAATCTGCTTTGCATTGTTCTGTCTTCAATTTCAAAATAATGTGAGACTTTATTGATCAATTTAAACTCTAGGTTTCGCAATCAATGCAAGTCCCCTGCTACCTCATGGTTTCATATACGCGTATGTTTGCTGCAGGGGTTTAATTAGAAAGGATGTGATATATCCAAGTTAGTGTAAAAATGAGCTAATTTCACTGTGAATTTATGACATATTTAAATCTATTTGACATATTTAAATTGTTGTTCACTTCCTCTGCCAGCTTCTCCATTCATCAGCCTTTCTTTGTGTGAGGATTTGTAAAGCGGGCACCTTTAGTAGACCATTAGATTCAAAGTGACAGTTCTTTGTTGATAATGCCAACATATTTATGTTGTTGCATTATTTCCTGTCATTTTTTGCTAGCTTCCTGGCAGTTGGAGTCTGTGTCCCTTGCATGCTGTTAAATCCCTTGCATGCAAGTTACATCCTACACTGAAAAAAAAGGATTACAAAAGGGGCTTTACAGAGAAATAAAGTAGAAGAACAACCTTTATATAACCTTTCAATAAGTTTTTAAAATTACCATTTTATTTTTGGTTTGAAGCACATTTTATATTTAAAAGTGTAGTAGTATGTGAGATGGGAATTAGTGTATCCCAAATAATGGTATGGTACAAATAGTATAGCAAAGATCTTTTAATGGTATACAGTTTTATGAATATGTATCTGTGCATGCTTTTTCATTTTAAATTACCCATAATAAGTGCAAGAAGAGAGTGTGGAGTTAGTAATGGTTTCCTTTGAGATATATATATATATATAATTTATTATTATTATTATTATTATTATTATATTTTTTTTTTTTCAGATTTTAAAAAGTAGTAGATTTTAGGGTAATTAATTTAGCTTGGTGTTTATTCTAGCATGCAAAAGAGATAGATAGTCCTAGCTGACAATTTGATTGGCTGTTCTTAAGTGGAATGCACTGATTCTGTCTTTTGATTGGTTGATAGAGTATCAGGTCAGTGGTGTAACACAAGGATACGTAGGGATAAATAATTAATAATTTTCACTGCTTCTCTCATCCTTTTCTATTTATGGCTCTTTTTTTAATTTTGCTCTCTTTTTTCTGTTCTTTTTTTTAACACTGCATTTTTACTACATGGAAAACTTCTAAAGGACTTAAGGTAGTTCATTCAAGTATAAAACGTTTGGGATGTTTTTTTTTTTTTTTTTCCTACAGTTTATTAGGAGAACTGAAAATAGATAAATGAGAAAATCGTTGACAGCATAGAGCCATAAGAAGAATGTGGATTTCAGATAATCTTTGATATTTAAGAAATGTTTGAGTTCATATTGACATCTTTTGACTGCAAATATGAGCACATTTTGAGATATTTGATGAGAGTCCCGGAGATCACATTAAGATTTACCTAAGCAAGTTTACATTTTAACAGACAAGATATGGAATAGATTTGTGTGTGTGTGTGTGTGTGTGTGTTCTGTGAGCAATCTGTAAAGTGTGTGTGCCTGTGTGTATGTGTGAATAGGAGCTCTTGTTTGTAAGTCAGTCTGGTATGTGGTGTGTGGGTCTGAAGTGTGACGTGTCTCTGAAGTAAACAAGTAGCTGTATTGTCAGAATGCGTCTCGTTGCCCC